>NC_134876.1:11167598-11297598 GCF_041734735.1 Babylonia areolata | reverse complement strand
ACTTGGATTCCATGGTAGCCTGCTCTACTTTCTGGAGTAAATCGTGACGACTTGGAAATTTATACGTAGGTGTTAAATGTGACTGCAAACGATGCTGATTTGAAGTGGGGTATTTTTCTGTCTTCAACCAAGAAGAATTCTTCGCCATGGGAGGAGATCCAGGGACACGTTCGGCACTGAAGAACTTTGACCGTGTCCATCAAAAACTTGACGGACTTAAGAAAGAATTGAGCATCATAGTGGTATCAGAACACAAAACAAAACTTCAGCAGTAATGAGAAAAAAAAAGAAAAAAAAGATTCGTGTCCGAGATAGAACGACATCAGCATTCTGTCACTGAAATCTCCAAAACTGGTTAGCTCAAACCCCATTGCATCAGCATAACAACAAACTCAGCTTAATACCGATCATATCAGTATTAAAACCTTCAAGTCAGCTCAAGCCCAAAGTTATATCAACAGATTCCAAATCAGTTCAAAGCCCCATCATATCAACAAACTTGAAGTGCTTTTTCTGCCCAAGATCCCCGGACAAACTGAACCCTAAAAAGCCAAAGAGACGTCAAACTCAACTCCAACGCTGTTTCTGTCGTGATAGACACACGCCGTCGTCTCACCATGCCCACCAAAATCTCGCCGCTGACAAAGACGGGAGGAGGAGGGGCAGGGGGAGGAGGCAAAGCAGGCAGCAAGTCCGGCACCAAATCGGCGGCGGTGAGAAAACCGCGGCTCTTCAGCACGTCGCGCTTCACGGCGGCCACGGAGGGCCTGTCCCGGGTGACTGCTGCCCAGGGGAAGGGGTCCCTGCAGGCCGTGCTGTTCACGGGCTGTGTGGGGCTGGGGCTGCTGGTGCTGGGCAGCGTGCTGGTGCACATCGGGGACGACGACTACATCGTGGACCTCATGGTGCTGGGGGGGCTCTTCATCGTCATGGGCACCGGCGCCCTGGTCCTGGGATGCTTCTTCATGCTCCGCCCCTGCTACTCAAAGCGGGGGGGCTCCCGTCCGAAAGGGGGGGAAGGGTCAGACAGGAACGCAACTCTGCCCCCTGGCCCCTCCCCAGATGACAACGTCTTCAACCCGGCCTTTCTCCTGGAGGACCTCCCCCTGCCCCAGCCTGTTCCAGGCACCAGCACCTTGCCTCCTGCTTCCAACGATCTGTACGACAGAGTCAGTCTAGGAGTGATGCAGGCAGCGAAGGGAGGAAGGCTGGCCCCTCCCTCTCCGCCGCCCCTCTCCCAGCCCCCCAGACAGAGGGAGAGGACCAGCTCCACAGTGCTGACCACAGTGGAGGCCGAGTCTGATGAAGTGTCCGAGTTGGGGGGTGGCGAGGAGGCTGTCAGATGATGCTGACGGATTGTCATACAGGTCTCCAGTCACCTCTGACAAGGACTTTGGTGATGATGGACTCATGAACGTGTGTTTCAGAATTCGTGACTTCAACAATATCTGGGGAACAATTGCACTGTTCTCTAGTTTTACCAAAGTCATCTTCTGCCCTGGCTGTGATAACTCAGAACGGTGTACCAGGATGACGCAACGTGGGTCATCCTTCAAAAATGTAACAAAGCTTTCCTCTGTGAAGCGCTGCTTGTAGATATACTGTACCAAATACATTAACTTGTATGGAACATGAGTTTCGTGTATAGAATCACCAAGACTAGATCACAAGAATGTGTTTTTGTTTTCTCAAGGAATATCCAAGCTACTATGTGTTTTCGAGAGAAATCATCAGACGAAAAAGTCGGGTTGTTCATAAGGTAAAGCAAAATTCCAGATGTGCCAAATGGAAAAAGATTCGTTCTTTCCACAGTGCTGTATTCGTGCTGTTGCTATGTTCCTCTGTCGAGAATAAAACGATTGTAAAGAAAACACATACAAGCTGTTTAGCTGTACACTTTTTTTATTCCAGTCAGCATTCTTTAAGATTTTTTCTTCTCGTCAGCTGTTTGATTAATGTTACTTGTTCAGCAACAATGTTCAATGCAGCAACAACAACAACAACAAAAACAAAACAAAAAACAAAAAAAATCACGAACTTGGTCGTGAAGTCTACCCCGTGCTAAGTGTATGATTGTAAAGCAACATACGATGACAATGGATTATGTATCAAGATGTTGATGCACACTATGTAAATGTTTCAACTTTTCTACGATTCATCGTGCAAATTTTGTTCCAAATTCGTGATCAGTTCAACAAAACAAAGCTATTTATTTGGACAACTGAAGCTCTTTTCGTGTGAAGCGTTTGAGAGAAGATACCCCAATGTGTGTGAACTAGGCCAGACCTTATACAGTTTCGCTATACTGCGCGAATGGTTATGGTTGATTGTTTAAAAAATAAAATAAAATAAAATAAAGCGGCATACCCCCTAAAATATAGATTGTTCGTTTTAACTTTGCATAATGTCATTAGATTGTTCGTTTTAACTTTGCATAATGTCATTAGATTGTTCGTTTTAACTTTGCATAATGTCATTAGATTGTTCGTTTTAACTTTGCATGATGTCATTAGAGTGTTCGTTTTAACTTTGCATGATGTCATTAGATTGTTCGTTTTAACTTTGCATGATGTCATTAGATTGTTCTAAAACACTTTGTATAATGTCATTTGTTTGTTTGTAGATTGTTCGTTTTAACTTTGCATAATGTCATTAGATTGTTCGTTTTAATTTTGCATAATGTCATTAGATTGTTCGTTTTAACTTTGCATAATGTCATTAGATTGTTCGTTTTAATTTTGCATAATGTCATTAGATTGTTCGTTTTAACTTTGCATAATGTCATTAGATTGTTCGTTTTAATTTTGCATAATGTCATTAGATTGTTCGTTTTAACTTTGCATAATGTCATTAGATTGTTCGTTTTAATTTTGCATAATGTCATTAGATTGTTCGTTTTAAGTTTGCATAATGTCATTAGATTGTTCGTTTTAACTTTGCATAATGTCATTAGATTGTTCGTTTTAACTTTGCATAATGTCATTAGATTGTTCGTTTTAATTTTGCATAATGTCATTAGATTGTTCGTTTTAACTTTGCATAATGTCATTAGATTGTTCGTTTTAACTTTGCATAATGTCATTAGATTGTTCGTTTTAACTTTGCATGATGTCATTAGATTGTTCGTTTTAACTTTGCATAATGTCATTAGATTGTTCGTTTTAACTTTGCATAATGTCATTAGATTGTTCGTTTTAACTTTGCATGATGTCATTTGTTTGTTTGTTGTTTTTTTGATTGCTGCTTTTTTAACACCAGTTAAAAAAAAAAAGGTTAAACGCTGGTACATCACGATTTTTCTAGGAATTCATTAAGACATGAACAAGTTTCGTGTGTTGTTGTTGTTGTTGTTGTTGTTCCGTTGTTGTTGTTTTTTGTTTTTTGGTGGTGGTGTATGCAGAGTGGGCAAATCGAAGCCGAGAGCTGTGTGCCAACCTGTTTCTCTCTCTCCACGCCTTCACATTCGTACTGATTTCTGTTGTGAATTCGTTTTTTAGTATGGTGGGCGCAGAGAGATTATCTCCACATCTCCACGTGTGTGTGTGTGTGTTTTGTTGTTGTTGTTGTTGTTGTTGTTTGTTTGTTGGTTTTTTGTTTGTTTTGGTTTTTTTTTGTTTTTTGTTTATTTTTTGTTTGTGGTTTTTTGTTGTGTGTTTTTTTGTGGTTGTTGTTGTTGTTGTTGTTTTTTGGGGGGGGTGTTTGTTTTTTGTTTGGTTGGTTGGTTGGGTTTTTTTTTTCTTTCTTTAATGCACAATTCTCCGTGAGGTATACGGTTGTGCAAAGATAATAGGAAGGAGGGAAGGGGTCAAAGTATTGTGAAGTGTCTTTAGTTTAGTTTTACATTCTGGTGTTTGTATTTCTTGCCAGGTCTGTGACGTGTTTATAACTAAGTAACATGCTGATTCGTGACACATTTCTTTCGTGCGACATGTGTGTTTTGCTGCAGCTAACAGTTTCAGGAAATGACCTCACACAACAGTTCCGCACTCAGGTGATAAGTTTGTAGGCGACCCAGCCCAGTCTGTTGTTCATGGTTTCTTTTATGTCCATGTTCAGTATGTTGTATGCGTGTGCATGTGTGTGTGTGTGTGTGTGTGTGTGTGCGTGCGTGCCAGTGTGTGTGCGTGCGTACCAGTGTGTGTGTGTGTGTGTGTGTGTGTGTGTGTGTTTGCACGTACATTTGTGTAATGATGTCACCAAGGATTTCTTGACCGCTTGTAGATTGAGACTCGAACCCTACAGTTGCATGCAGAATATGGATTGTCTGCACCCAAGTCATCATCCATATATATATATATATATATATATATATATATATATATATATATATATATATATATATATATACTATCCTTGAAATGATAATTAAATGAATGTATAAGTGTGATGCGCGTGTCACCTGATCTGATATAAAATACGAAATGATGAAGTGATAGTGGTTAACCCTTTCACCGCCAGTCAATTTAGAGTACAAAATTCCCTTGTGGTACAAACACAGAAAAGACAGTGGCTAAGAATAGCTGGGGATTCCCCCTGCAGTGTATAGAAAATACGGCCTGTCCTACCACCGAACATTAAGAGCTGTAGATTCATGGATAACAGACTAATGATCTGGTCACCTTTCAGTGACATGGGTCCTCTACCTAGCCTGTGCATAAATGCGAGCTTGGCGGTGAAAGGGTTAAGTACATGTGTAACGGTGTGATATTATCCAGTGATGAAACAATCTTGTGATGCATCACCAGCAGTATGTAATGTGGCCTGACCTTTCAAGCGATGTTTCGATCGCCTGTGGCGTGTGTGGCTATTCTGTGGTTGTATAGACCTGTGTGACAAGAAGAAACACGTTTAGTGACTTGTTTAAAACCGGGATGACATCTCCTTGGATCTGTGATGGCATGGCTATGATAGGTGGCTTTTGTCTGTGATACTATGGAACTATTCAATTGTGTCTGTTGTGTAACGGGTGTAGGTGTGTGTGTGTGTGTGCGATATGTAGCCTAGAAATGAGTGTGTGGAGGAGGGGGGAGGGGTGGGGGGTGGGGGGTTACAGGGTAATGTGTGTGTGTGTGTGTTGTTGTTGTTGTTGTTGCTGTTGTTGTTGTTGTTGTTGTTGTTGTTGCTCATATACACTTATATGTATTTCGCCTTATAAATATTATTGTTAGTAGTAATATTTTTATGTATTTATCTTTTTTGTTTGTTTGTTTGTTTATTTTTGTTATTTTATTTATTTATTCATCTATTTATTTTTGGGGGTTTTGTTTTTGGTTTTGTTTGTTTTTTGGGGGGGGGTTCTCGACGCCTGACTAAGCGCGCTGGGTTACGCTGCTGGTCAGGCATCTGCGTGGCAGATGTGGTGTAGCGTATATGGATTTGACCGAACGCAGTGACGCCTCCTTGAGTTACTGATACTGATGGTGATACTTAGTGCCAGTCACGTAACGCAATCATGTATGCGTTTATGCTGTGATATGTCACGTAATGACAACGTTAAGAGTACGGAGAAATACGTTTAAACGGTGCTGAAGTTGTGTGTCAGTGGTGAAGGGAGGAACGGTGGGGGTGAGGTAAGGGGGTGGGGTGGCGGGAGGAGGGAGGTGATGTGCAGGAAGGCTGGGGAGGTGATGCGCTTGCGCGCGTGTGTGTGTGTGTGTGTGTGTGTTAATCTTTCCTTTTTGAACATAACGACTTTGTAGATAATGTGATGTAATGCAAGCTGTTTGTAGACCTGATCAGCTCGGTACATCATGCAAAACAAACACTGGCAATGACATGTCAACATTGACAAACTGTATACTGTTTTCAATATTACTCAAACGGGACCTCATTTGTCACGTTCTGTTTCTAATGACTCTGCCCATGTCCTTTGTACATTGATCTGACATATTTATTTTCTCTGACAGTTCAGTTTCATGTATATGTCAGACATTGCACATCCTATGGATAACTGCATCATTTCAATAAGGCAATTGCACACTTTATTATGAAAATGTAAGTTGCAAAAAAAAAAAAAAAAGTTCACACCAGTGGAGGAATGTGAGCAAGTGCGTGTATGTATTGCATAAGTGTATATGTGTGTGTGTGTGCGTGCATGTATGTGTGTGTGTGTGTGTGAGGGAGGGAGGGAGAGTGTGCGTGCATGCGCATGTGTGTGTGTGTGTGTGTGTGTGTGTGCGCCCACAAGCATGTTCATGTGTGTGTGTGTGTGTGTGTGTGATTTGACATTTGCACTCTGAAGTAAATATACATAATACAGTTACCATATGTACGATTTTTTTTAAACTGATGATTGAAAAATGTCCAAACGAAAATTCATTTAAATGATCTCTGCTGTTGTTTTGACTTATTGTTTTCACACACATAAATTTGTCATAAACATATTTCAAAATTAATGTAATATTCTGTCTCCAGGTCTTTCTTGTTTTTACATGTATGTATGACCAATAATTTGCATAATACTTTTTTTTTTTAATTGTCTTGCAGTTGCTGATGTCTTTGACAGAATTGTTTAACATGTCCTTGTTTCGGTACTGCTCAAATATGATCGAGAAAAATATAAAAGGAAAACAGTTGTGTGTGTGTGTGTGTGTGTGTGTGTGTGTGTGTGTGTGTCCCTGTTTCTGTACTGCTCAAATTAGGATCGACAAAATTATTATAATAATAATAATAATAATAACAAATGCAGGCTTACATAGCACAGTACCCCATCTCAGATGGGGCTCACCACGCTTTATAATGAAATATACAAATTTAAGACTAACTGACGTAGAAATGTGTGTGTGTGTGTGTGTGTGTGTGTGTGTGTGTTTGAGAGGTCAGAGGGATAGAGACTCTGTGAGAGAGAGAGAGAGAGAGAGAAGTCAGAGGGATACAGATTGTGTGTGTGTGTGTGTGTGTTTGTTTGTGTGTGCGTGTGTGTAAGTATAGTGTGCATAATTATGCTAACATTAACACAGTATTTCATGCTTTCAGATGTAGTGGAAGGCAGATAATGTGTGTTCCAGCATGCCTCTCTCTCTCTCTCTCTCACTCACACAAACACACACACACACACACACACACACATCCTCTGATAAAAAAAATAACAGCCTCCCTTGTTCCTCACACATCATTTACCACTTCATATGACACTGAGACACATGAATATCTTCAACTGGTATATTTCAATACACAAATGCCAGTGAATAATTACGTTATTAACAACATCTTAGTTTCACAAAACTCTTCAATTTTTAATGTATATATACATATCACCAAAATGTGTTAGAACTACACATTTACAACACAGTTACTGAACAGTTTAGAATAAAACAACAACACACAAACACATACAAAACTCACTGAATAAAAACATTTATTACAACAATAACTTCTTTTTTTTTTAAAAAGACCGAACACATACCCCTTCCCAATGCACATGTACAAGCTCACATACACCCCCTCCCCTAAGAAACCCCCCCCAAAGAAAATCTTGGTGGTGGTGTGTCCTTCGAGATCGATGATGACCATCGTTGTCATCCAGCTGGGGGATGGGGGGAGGGTGGTGGTGGGGTGGGGGGGAGGATGCTCATGAATCTATCTGTGAATGCGCAGATGGCTGAATAGTCCAATGTGCGCACGAAATGTTCGCTGACAGTATACAAATTTAAGACTAACCCCCAAAGAAAATCTAACAAAGAAAAGGATGGATGTATGAGTGGAGAAATTACAGTCTCATAAAGTACATGTTTATGCGTCGATTGAACACATCTTCTACATTCCTCTTGCTTTACTTCTGTCTGGAATTCTCTTCCTCTAGATATCCATCACTTAGCAACACTGTCTTCTTTCAAAACAAACTTGAAATCCCACCTATTTGAACAAGCCTTCACGTGTGATGAAGATTAGCTAATTGTCTGCATTCTTCTTCTTCTTCCTACCCACCCAACTTTACTCTCTACTGAAATTATCATGTAGTGTGTGTGTGCGTGTGTGTGTGTGTGTGTGTATGTGTGTGTGTGAGTGAGTGTGTGTGAGTGTGTGTGTGCGTGCGTCTGGTATTTTTGGTGTGTGTGTGTGTGTGTGTGTGTGTGTGTGATTGTTCATATCTGCAATTTGTAGTGTTGTCTTGGTGTATAGATACACATATATGTGTTGTTTTTTCATGTGCAGAGGTATATTATTATGCACTATGGTATATGTATTTTTCATGTGAGGCACTTAGAGCCCATTATCTAGGGATTTTGCACCATATAAGAACTATCTATTATCATCATTTTACTCCAGAAGGAGAATGGTAATTGCAATAAATAATCCCCCAACCATGAACACAGAAGACAAAGTCATAAAAATAATAGCATGAAAATAAATCAATAAATAAGAAAACAAAACAAGAAAACAATAAAAATAAAAATAAAAGAATCAGAAGATATTCCAGAACTGTGACAGTCACAAGAAGATAAAGAATATCATATCTTCAACTGTTTTTAGTATGTTGTTAATTTTTTCACCGACTATCCACACAATCTCCCTATCTTTTCTTGTAGTTAAGTGTGAGAAATAAATACCTATCTAAATAGGATGTAATTAAGAGTTTTCAAGAAGTTTTCAGTCTCCAGACTAAATATACACTGTTGAAAGGTACAGAAACCTGTGTAAATTCATGCTGTGGTCAACAATAGCATATCAATTTTTTGTCCATAAACACAGTACTAAAACATCAAAATGAAAAAAAACCCACAGTAAATGCATAGATAATGAACATTTAAAAAAAAAACAACTTGAATTCTATCACCCACAAGTACAACAATAATACATAAACATCACTGACACATAAGTAAAATTATGAACAATACATCAACAATTATCATTATCAACAACAGCAAAAAAAAAAAGCACAGGTTTACAAAGTACTGCTTAGCAATGTCAAGTGCAGTGATATGTGATGGGCTTCAAAGCCTCAGCCAAATATACACTTGTAGCTGCTTTACTGCAGTCAGAGATGCCCATAAAAGAGGTACAAAAATAAGCAACCTCAAGGATGATCTCCAATGGGCAAACCTTCAGCTTTGTTAGTTTAACTCACTCAGGACGGCCAGTCCTCTCCTCTGCCCTACAGAGACCGCCTTGGACTTCCACTGGGTGTCTGAATGACCAAACCTTTTGCTTCCATCGTCAGAAATGCGGTATTGGTTCTCTACATTCACCTGTTCAATATTAGAGCCTTCCGCTTGTGATATTTTGATGATGTTAATTGCGGTGAAACGGTGTCATCCTCGTCTTTTTCGCCGTTCGTATGGAGAGAGTTAAAACTGCTGCTGCACATAGAAGCAGCTGTTAGTCCTGATAAGAAATGCTGTGCAGAAATTAGAGGGAGGCCATCACCAGTGCCCTTGTAGCTGCTCGAGATCTGTGACATGGAGCTGCGTCTGTCCCTTCCCTGCCCTGCCTGCTGGTGTACGTGTTCCATTCCCCATCTGCTGCTGCATGTGTGCTTAGAACTTCAGGCTCCAAAGCCACATGTGTGTCAGCCTGTGATGTCTGCTTATGATGGCAGAATGCATTTTCATCCTCAGTTCCTGACAGACAACCAAGGAAGGATGTTTCAATGATGTGATCAGTGATAATTTTTACCATATTTTTTGTTTGTATATTACTATATTGGGCATATATTTGTAACATACCTGATCTCTGCTGCCATAAATGCAGACAAGTGGGAAAATACAGCTGAAGACCACGCTTGACGGAGACAGAATGTGAAGGAAAAGATCAAGTGTGCCTGTGAGAAGTACATCAACCAGCTGGTCATAAGAATATTGTTGTGGCAGTTGGCAGAGGCTGCTGCTGAACCATCTCCATCAGATTTCCACAATGACAGACTGCGGCTCCAAGATAATGATGGGACATATATCTATATCTATCTATCTATCATTATACATAGACAGATTGATGTTCAGATGCTGTTAAGTCCCAGAGTGAATAGCAATGAACGCAGCCCACAGTCCTTGTGAGACAGATAAAGGCCACCACAGTACAGATGAGAAGATATTAAGGTGAACCCTATTCACAAACTTCACAATCAGCATCAAAATGTGGAAATTTGGAACTCCCTCTTTTGAAATCGTTCCTCCTTGGCATCAAACAGGAAAAAAAAAATGCATGCATTTTCCCAACTTTTTATATACTCTGATGCAACATTGTCACATTGCTGTCACTTTCTTGTCGTGAGTGACAAACATAAACCATTTGTGACCCGATTCATGATACTGAAATACATATATTCTAGGGTTAACTATACACAGGTTGCGTCTTGTTATGTTTCAAAGGACACCATTTGTAACGTGATTCAAGATATTGAAAAAAAAAAGAGAGACATTCCAGGTCTTTCACACAGGTCCTGCCTTGTGATGTTTCAAAGTAAAACATTTTGTGATCTGATTCAAGATGCTGAAGACATTCCAGGGCTCACACATGTAGTCATACAAGAGAGATACATGGAGATACAAACATGCCAGGATCAAATCTGTCATTAGTCTCTGGAACCAGAACCAATACATGATGAATAAGATGAACAAGTAGAGGAAATGCAAGACAGCAGCCAGACTTAAGATTTGTATTTGTATTTCTTTTTATCACATCAGATTTCTCTGTGTGAAATTCGGGCTGCTCTCCCCAGGGAGAGCGCGTCGCTACACTACAGCGCCACCCTTTTTTTTTTGTATTTTTTCCTGTGTGTAGTTTTATTTGTTTTTCCTATGGAAGTGGGTTTTTCTACAGAATTTTGCCAGGAACAACCTTTTTGCAGGGAAGACTGTCAGTTAACCCATCAACTGCTACTGACCAGTATGCTCGTCAGTGAATAGATGTCACTTCAGTGAGATAACACTAAACTCACAGGTCCTGATGTCAGTCACTGATCTGTGTTTGGACTTTTTCCTCATGCCACTGCATAATTTTCTTCAGTAACGCGTCCGCCTAGGAAGTGAGAGAATCTGAGCACGCTGGTTCGAATCACGGCTTAGCCGCCAATATTTTCTCCCCATCCACTAGACCTTGAGTGGTGGTCTGGACGCTAGTCATTCGGATGAGACGATACACCGAGGTCCCATGTGCAGCATGCACTTAGTGCACGTAAAAGAACCCACAGCAACAAAAGGGTTGTTCCTGGCAAAATTCTGTAGAAAAATCTACTTCAACAGGAAAAACAAAATAAAACTGCACCCAGGAAAAAAAGAAAAAAAATGGGTGGCGCTGTAGTGTAGTGACGCACTCTCCCTGGGGAGAGCAGCCCAAATTTCACACAGAGAAATCTGTTGTGATAAAAAGAAATATGAAATACAAATACATGTACACAAACAGCAGTGACTGCACTTCCAACTCACACCACACTGATCTCATTCCACAAGGTTCAGCAGTCAAAGTGTTAAACTGCCATTCACATTTTACTTCTCTGGAAACTACAGACACTAATACACACCAAACTTTTTTTAAAGTGAGTATTTGGGGGAAGAATTCTATATCTTGCAGCCCATGGGTGCTCAATTTAACATTGAAAGTTAAAATCTATTTACAATTGAAAGTTAAAATCTATTTACGTACTTATTTACATGCTGATGCACTGTTGTTCATGGCTAAGCCAACTGCAGAGATGATATATAGCTGGATATATGATCATGTCCAATTGCTCTTCAAAATTAAACCAAAGCTCTTCATGCCATTTTGTGAAATACTGTTCAAGTTAAAGAGATCATTCTGCCATTTTTAATGTGTATATTCAGTTCAGATGAAACACAAACCATCCTTCAATGATACACATTCCAAATACCAATTAAAAAATGAAGAGCCTGCACATTTTGATCGTTAACCCTGTATCATTCCTCATTGCAAGTTTTAAAAACAAGTATTTACCCAGCCCACACACACATTCACAAACATTATATTAACCAACAATTTATACACTGAGTGCTTTCACCAGAAATCTTTTTGAAAATTGTGTTTAAAAAAAAAAGTCAGTTGCCTTTACAAAGCAAAAAAATTACTGTGTTTATCGAATTATCACATAGATGAGAAGAAATTGTCCTATAAACATGAAATATTCCCACACGAAGCAAAAATTTGTTTGCACTAAAACATGGGCATCTTAGTGAACAAACCACACAGACAGAAAGAGGAAGATTTAAAAAAAATAAAAATAAAAAAAAATTAAAACATGGCAAGATGAGAAGAGAGAGAGATGGACACTGAGACAGGAAAACTAAAGGGGGATAACTAAACTAAAAACATGGAATATTTAATATTTAATCAATAGGAACCATGATAACTTGGAACCTTAAGATACAACAAGTAATCAAAGGTTTTTTCCCAAAAAAATGATAGCACGAAGCCATGTATTGAACTGAGCCATAAAAACACAATACTGTTAAGCAATCAATGTTCTAAACACACTACTCACTTTTATGTACACATGACACATTCTGACAGGATCAATGTGAACGAAGTCAGTCACAGAAATGTGTGACTGTTGCGATGGCATTAAGCCCAATTCACATGCTATAACCTCTATGCATTTCAGAAGTGGAAATAAATGCACTCAAAGTGCTTTTCCATCTCAGCACCTGCATGCCCTCATGCCTGTACATACGTGCACACACACACACACACACACACACACACACACACACACATATAACTGCCAACAGTCTACATTATACCTGCACACACATACCCATGTATAAAGGCACATGTATGCACAAATGCTTGCAATCACTTGAGTGTTCTCACATTTAACTTATTGTTGTAGAGATTCTCATCAAAGCACCGGGATACAAAGATATTACCTCTAACAAAATTAAGTTTAAATAAAGGCATAATTCAAAACAATCAAATGTTCAATGTATTTAGCAAATTTACTTAACAGATTTTTGAAAAAGAATAATATATGATTTCAGTGACTGAAAAGAATGGTAGTTAAACAGAGGCAGAATTCAAAACAATCAAATGTTCAATGTATTTAGCAATTTTACTTAACAGACTTTTGAAAAAGAATAATATATGATTTCAGTGACTGAAAAGAATGGTAGACATATGTGGTTAACTTTGCTTCAGCTGTTTGCTAATTACCACAGAAGAAATCCTAAATGAGAAATGTGTTCAATAGACTGTCCAGCCCCAGAAATAAATCAATCTAAAAATTGCGTTAATCTTTTCTGTATGAGGTATTTCATGCATACAGCACACCCCCTTGAGTTTGCTTATTTGTTGTTTGTTTTTAATCTGGACATGTCTAAACCACAGTCTGAGTTGCAAACAGAACTCACAAACTCATTAAACGAAGAGGAAAATAGGTGATGAACTCTGAAAATGTGTGTGGGCAATTCCAGTGTGATGGAAAAGAACAGTCAATTAATGTTTCACACGCAATATCAACAAACACTATTCCATTTCAAAGACCCAAACTGAATGAGTGAGCATGTTTGTGACATAAGACTGACGCCAAATGACAGCAGGTGATATGCTATCAAGCATATAATCAAGTGTCAACTGTCAAGTGTGTTGCAAAGTGACAAGTGTGTTAAGTGCTGGGTGTGGTGGCTGATACTGAGCAGCAGTCAACAACTGTATATCAAACATACACTGAGTGCTTACAGCCCCTTGGGCCCAACAGTCAAGTCGTTTGGCTGACAAAGTTGTGCTTTGTCAACTATATAAAGCCGGTGAAAACAGCTACTTGTAGAGTTAAATATATACACTAGATCCATATGAACTGATAAATGCTTTCTTTGTCTGCCTATTTCCTTTTTCACTCCATCTCTCTTCATCAATCTCTTTCCGCCTCATGTTTACTAAGTTATTCTCTCAATGTCTTTTATTTATTCATTTATCTATCTATTCATCTATTTATTCTTTTTTTTTTTATAACTATCGATCAATTATATTATCTATACATTGATTTTGGTTTGGCTGTTTTATATGTTTGTTTTGTTTTTATTTTTCACTCTCTTCCTGTCTTTTTGTTGAAGAATTTGTTTGTTTAGAGACCACTTCAGTCAGGTATTGTTCGATTATTTTGATTAAAAAAAAAAAAAAGAAAAAAAGAAAAGGGAAGAAAAAGAAAAAAAGAAAGCAACACACAAAATATAGCAAAAAATAATTACAGTGCTTGAAATCATGCAATGATTGATTAATTGATTGAAATAGTGAAACACAGTGGAGTGATGGCCTAGAGGTAACGCGTCCACCTAGGAAGCGAGAGAATCTTGAGTGCGCTGGTTCGAATCACGGCTCAGCCGCCGATATTTTCTCCCCCTCCACTAGACCTTGAGTGGTGGTCTGGACGTTAGTCATTCGGATGAGACGATAAACCGAGGTCCCGTGTGCAGCATGCACTTAGCGCACGTAAAAGAACCCACGGCAACAAAAGGGTTGTTCCTGGCAAAATTCTGTACAAAAATCCGCTTCAATAGGAAAAACAAATAAAACTGCACGCAGGAAAAAAATACCTAAAAAATGGGTGGCGCTGTAGCGTAGCAACGCGCTCTCCCTGGGGAGAGCAGCCCAAATTTCACACAGAGAAATCTGTTGTGATAAAAAGGAAAAAATACAAAATACAAATACAAAACACACCTGACAAGCAAAACAAATATGCAAAACAACCATTTTCTCTCTATGACAGATTCCAAAATTTGGCACACAGAAGCAGACAGGATAAAGCATATTAAACAGATCAGTAACAAAATAACAGAAATAGACAGAAACTGTTCAAACATACCCTTGACAAAATGAACACACCAGGACCAAACGTATTGACAATCAACATTGTTGGTGGAAGAATATACAATGGCAGGAAGATTTTGAGAGTGAGAGAGACAGAGAAAGAGAGAGAGAGAGAAAGACAGACAGACAGACACAGAGAGCAAAGAGTGAGAAGACAGCCAAAAAACCAAGTAATCCGTTTCCTGTGCTGTTGAGCAAAATGTTTGCAGTCACTGGGTATAAAACAATTACCAAGGCAAAGATAACTTGTTGTGAACAGTGAGAATCCTGCAGTCTGTTTTCTGTCTCTTATAGATATATAAAGTCATTTCACAGCAGTGTTGTCTTGCATATGAGACTAAGGAATCTTGTGGTGTGATTTGGGGCATGGTCCAAAGCCACCCTATAGAGTAAATATAGGCACACACCCACTTCCACCATAGAAAGGATATGTCTGGGAACATACCTAAACTCGCTCTCTGGGGAGTACTTTCAGACATGATAGCGTTGAGACAGAATCACTACTTCAAGAAATAGAAATTGAAACAGAAGTGGAGTGAGTCTGGACTTATGCGTGACCTCACCCCCCCCCCCCACCCCCCCTCCCCTCCCCTCCACCTGCCAACAGCCCTCCCCGTCGCTTCCAAAATACACTTCTTGTCTGTCTCGCACTCATCACTGGATGTTTCATCGCTCTAGCTAAGTGTAAAAATCATCATGCAAAGATACAGGCATTATTCTATACAACAGAGTCCATGTTCACTGTCATGACATGCTAAGTTGTGCTTTGAAATCCCTCCCAACTAACCCAAGATGCTAGAAGACGATACATACAACAAAACAAATTACACCAAAGTTTAAAACATAACACAAAATTCTAATACATATCAATGCATACATGACCATACACACTCACCTACAATATCATTTATCAATCACACACATACACATGCCCTACACTTGCATTCGTCACCAAATTAAAGCACACTAAACAAAACTTGAAAGCAAATAATTTTTTTTTTTAAATCCCATCCACACACACACACGCAAAAGGAAATACTATTATGCTTTTCCTTCTCTGACTTTAGTCCAGGATGCAATTCCCAGCGTGATTTTTTTTTTAATTTCTCACAGGGACACAGAAGTATTAGATCCAACGAAGGAAGAACACCAACCTAAGAATCAATCAGTCTCCGGCAAAAGTCCACCCATGACAGCACTCTTTCCTTTCAAAGACACAGGACATGATCAATGATGCTACAGCTTCTTGATCTTCACAAGCAGGTTCAAGAAATAAATTGAACTTAACTCACTCCGGACGATGGAATGCTATAGCGTTCCTGACGTAAGGTAGCGTTCTGGATGACGGAACGCTATAGCAGTTTCAACAATTAAAAAATTTTCCACGTTTTCCTCATGGGGTAGCATAACAATCGCAGCTACACTGGGCATTGCGAACGTGTCAAGGGTCGAATGGAAAGTTTCTTCATGAGATTTCATAACAACACACCCCACAGCGAGCCAGCAAGTTCAGGACCCCACACAACAAGCTTATCTGCATACGTATCGAAAATGGCGTCGCAGGCGATACAAGTGGAAATTTTTTTAGCAAACTAGATCACGACAGCGACTTTTACCACTGCTGAAGTGATTGAAATGCTTCAAACTGAAGGTTTCGACATCAACAAGGATGATGAAGACATTGAATAAAGTAGCTGCAGTGAAGAAAGCTACCAGCAAGAAGTTGCTGATTATGACTCAGCTTCTGAGAGCAGTGAAGAGAGAAGGGGGTGGACGTTCACACGGTGTAAGGTGCCTTGTATCATACAGATGCTCATCACACACACACACACACACACACACACACACAAGGAGATTTTCTCTCCCACAAAGAACTAAGTTCTCAGTAGATAAATCAAGTGCGTAGTTCATTATTTTCAGTGTGGTCTCTATTTCAATGCCTCATTTCAACCTCTGACACATGAAATAAGAGCTATAGTGAGAATACAGTTTAACTAGAGGCTCTCCAATTGGATAAAGAAGAAAAGAAGATTGGAAGATGTACCAACAATTTGATCTAATATGCATGATAAAAATTTGCAACAGGCTGGCATTCATATCCTTTTTTTCCCATTCAACAGCGTACTATCATACACATGTGTGCAATCACACATGCACACAAACACAAATACATGTGCCAGCGCCACACACACACACACACACACACAAACACACACACACACACACACACACGTCAATCATTCCATTCCTCACAATCTTTCCATTCTCACACTTCCCCGCACAAGTCTCTTGAACAACTGAGTCCTTTCCCCACATCCTCAACACATCAACCACACAACGCTAGCTGATGATGCAGGTTTTGCGACAGTGCAATGGTGGGGACTCCTGGGGGTTGAGGTACTTGGCCTTTTTGTGCTTGTCACGGTGAAGGAAGCTGTGCATGCGTGCCCGTGTCTTGTTGGTCTGGGCATACGACTTGAGGTGAGACTTGAGCATGGGCGGCAGGGGAAGGTGGTCGATGCTGTAGATGGTGGTCTGTGAGACAATGGTGCGGCAAGCCAGCTCCTGCAGGCTTAGCACTGCAAATACATGAAAATACTCATTAAAATGTTAATAATAAAAATGGAGGCGCCATTAATTACTGTCATCATTATCAGCAGAAAATAACCGTTACTGTCATCATGGTCGTGATCATAACTGTCTTCACAGTCAGCAGTAATGATCGTTACTGTCATGATGTGATCATTACTGTCATCTTAGTCATGATCAACAACCGATGCAAAGAAAACAATCATTACTGTCATCATAACTGCTACCAGCACTTAATGTTTCATACATGCCAATAAAAAAAAAAGCTAAAAATGTTCACGTTTTGAAACAGTTATACAGATCTATATGCGAAGACCTGGGAACATGTACATGCATTTATAATTGCATACAATTTTTGTTTCCAGGTGGTGTCAGATTGATCCATATACACCACACCATGTCTGCTTAAACCAGAGGGTTAGTAGAGAGAGGTATGGAGGAGGGGGCAGTTGACCGACCTGAGCATGCACCTTATGCTCTGCTCAGGCCTTGAGACGCTGTATGAGACAGAAAATACACACACACACACACAAAAAGTCACAGATGTATACAGACACAAAGCAATTATGTGTACTGTACATAAGCCTGATGCTCTGCTCAGGCCTTGAGACACTGTATGAGACAGAAGAAAAAAACACACACACACACAAAAAGTCACAGATGTATACAGACACAAAGCAATTATGTGTACTGTACATAAGCCTGATGCTCTGCTCAGGCCTTGAGACACTGTATGAGACAGAAAAAACACACACACACATACAAAAAGTCACAGATGTGTACAGACACAAAGCAATTATGTGTACTGTACATAAGCCTGATGCTCTGCTCAGGCCTTGGAATATACTGCATGAAAGACAGGGGGAAAAGCACACATATAAAAGTGACTCATACACATACAGAAACAAAGCAAAGATGTATACATAGTTATAAAATAATAACAAAGCAAAACCTCTCACCTCTATTATGACCGAGTGCTCGACTCATGCCATTTCTCTTCAGAGCTAGACGAGACAGTTCAGCAAACGATTCAACCACATTGAAGTCGCAGAGGGGGCTGACCTCAAAGAAAGCCATGTCATTCTTCAAGGCGTAGTGTTCGGCAACAGACTCGTCTACCTGACGTCGGAAAGCCAGGTGAAGTCTGTTGCCAACCAGAATCTTGGGAACTCCTGGAGCATGCTGCAAACATTTTCTTTTTTCAATTGCAAAAGTGCTTTTGTACTAAGTCATTATTCTTAATCTTTTTAGAGTGTGTGTGTGTGTGTGTCTGTGTCTGTGTCTGTGTGTGTCTGTGTGTGATGGTGTCTTTGTGTCTCTGTGTCTGTATGTCTTTGTATGGGTGTGCATTGTGTGAATTATGTGCATCACTGAAAAAAAATTTTGATTGTAACAAATCTTAAAATCATGATACCATGAACACAAACTATTACATTGATCCATTATCCATGTACTGCTTCATATTTTGAAGGGGAAAAAAAGGAAATTTTCTATCTAAAATTACGTTTAAATAACATACTTACCGTGACCCAACTAGTGCAGACTCCGGCAGGGGTCTGACATTCCTGTCCTGTGCAAACTACTATCCGCCTATGTGGAGAAAACGAAAGTACTACGGCTGATAACCTCCCAGAAGTAGGTAACCTCCCCTTTGTCCCCCTGGCTAGCGCCCTCTTTTGATGGCAGCCATCATGACTCCTGTTCCTGTGCTCTCCATACGTTTAAGTTTTTTCGTATTTTCTGTCTGTCGATTCTCTGGCGTTCTTGTTTTTTGTCAAATTATGTCTCCAACCAGGTCACATAATTATGTACAGAACAGAAAGAGAAAAGATTGAAAGAAAAATCATTGATTTTTTTAAAAGGAGAAAAGACAGGAAAATAAAGAAAAGCACACAGAAAAAAAAGACAGAAAGAGAAGGACAAGAAGAAAAAAAGGAAGAAGTAACTAACCAACTCACTCAACAATCAAACAACAAAACATCATTACATGTATGTAAAACAGGTCTCCTCAAAGTTTCAAAACAAATAATCTCTTCTCCCACACCTATAACCTCAGAAACAAGCAAAAAAAATCAAGGAGATGGATAAAAGCAAGGTGTAGAGTAGACAAACAGCTACCTCGTTGACTTCCTTTATCCAGCGGTCGATGCCATCGAAAGACCACCTGTTGGTGATGTCGTACACCAAGAGAATTCCCTGCAACAGTCATGGTCTTTTCATAAAGCTGCTGTTTGTATAGTCTCTGCCACATCATTCCTGAGTGCAAAGAACTGGACAGGACTACAGTGCACTGCATGGACTGGAGTGGAACTGGGTTACATTGTACTGTAGTGGTGTACTGTGTTGTTGAACTTAGTACTTACTCTTAAAAAAGTGTACTGCTTTGAACTATATTAAAATACTGTTTTGTACTGCACTACAGTGCATTATATTGCATTGTTTTATAGTTTATTATACTGTACTGTGCTGAGTGTTCAATACTGCTGTGTGCAAAGTACTGTGAATAGTGTTGTGCTGCACTGTAAAGTACCTTATGTTCTGGGTTTTTTTATATGTAGATTTCCTACATGCCAAAGCCATGCAAGGTTAAAGATACAGAAACACAATGTTTAACTGCTGTACCTAAAACTATCAACTGATAAAAAAAGAGAATAAAAAAACAAAAAACATGCAAGTATAAAGGCAAAAAAAAAAGGAGGGGGAGGTGGGGGCGTGGGGGGTGGGGGGGGGGGGGGGGGACGTCACATACTTGAGCTCCTCGAGAGTATGATCTCAAGATGGTGCAAAATCGGCCTTGGCCTGAAGTATCCCTGAAATCATAACAAAAAATAAAATAAAATAAAATAAAATAAAATTCATACACGTGACAATGTGTACACGTACACTTACTCATGAAGAGTGATTCACAACTGAAAAATTTGATGCACTTTTTTTTTCTGGGTGAGGCAAGTGTTATCATAATTAATGCCACAGATTTTTTTTAATGCAGACCAAAGAAGACTTTTCTGAAGATCATCAAACACTGTTCTATCAACAAGTGATTTTAAGATGAGATGTTCTAAAAATCATTTACCCTCAAAACAAAAGAAAAGGTTGTCTTCTTTATATTAAAGAATGTAGTTTGAAAAAGATAAATATCATAAAACAAAATTAATAAACCAACAACATGAATTATAATAAATTGCACAATATGAGACACGACAAAAGCTTGTATTTAAAAACTAACAGCTTTACTTACCATAACTGGAGTTTGACCCTTTTCCCATCCAAAAGAATCGTGGTTGTTTTGTAGTCAATGCCTGAAATTTAAAGTAAAAAACATGTTTATATAATATTTTAACTAATATATTCATGAATCTATTCTGTTATGGCACAAATGTGCCTTACACTTCATACACTCATGACAAAAGCATTTTAATTCCACTCAGGAAACACCATCCCAAAGCCATCCAATCACTTTCTGTATATCTCACGCAAGAAATCTCTGCTCTTCCTCTGACTGTTACCTTTTGAAACTTCCTCATGTCAATACAACATTACAAGAACCTATGGTGAACGTTTTTTCTTCTTTGCTGCTCCTCACATCTGGAACAACCTTCCTCATCACATCCATGCATCTGATTATATTTCTGCTTTTTGCTCATCACTAAATCTCATCTTTTTAAAAATCAATCTATAAGCACTCTCAGCTTCCTTGTTCTCCATCACCACCCATGTCAGCTCACTTTGGATGTATGTAGAATGGGAAAGGGAGAGTGTGTGGGGGGCCAGGGGGAAGGTTTTTTTTTAGAAAGAGAGGTCATGAATGGGTTTTTTTTATGTAACTTGTAATATTTTTCTTTCATGTAAAGGGCCCTGAGCTCTTTGAGAGAAAGGGCGCTGTATAAATGTACATTATTATTATTATTATTACATTTTTTTTATTCATTCCATTAAGGTGAAATTCCACAGACCTGAAAAAAATTATGCAAAACTGGCTTGTGAAGAATTCATGAGAAATCTGCATGCAATGAAAAAAGGTCCATCCACCCATAGCCATATGTAATCTACCCACCAGTTTTGATTGAAATCATGGCAACTGAACGATAAAAGTAAGCAATCTGACACTGTGTTGAAAATGAGAGAATTCTGAATGCAGTTCTCCTGTCATTGAAGAAGAAATGTTTAGAAAAGAGGAAGCATCGATTTGCGATGAACAACATTTTTAACCTTCACTGGCTGTCGCTTCTGACTACACACGGAAGCTCATGTGGGTCGTCCACGACCCATACCGCTATCGCTTTTGACTACACACGGAAGCTCATGTGGGTCGTCCACGACCCATATCTTTTAGAGACAAAAACCTGTATATTCCTCCAAAGCTTGTGTGGGTCGTGCATGACCCATACTTAATAAAGAGACAAAAACCTGTATATTCCTCCAAAGCTTATAACAAAATATAGAAAAGGAAAACATATTGTAACAACTGATTACACACACATGCGCTCGCGCACGCACACACAAACTCACACAAACACATACACTCAGAAGAAACACATGCTCACGCATTAACACAAACGCACATGTATACACACACACACACACTCACACACACAACTGATCACACACACAAACGCATAACACCACATGCACATACATGTATACAAACCCTACTTATGCACACAGAGATAGAGAGAGAGAGAGAGAGAGAAAGACTGAGACAGAGAGAGAGACTGAGACAGAGAGAGACAGACAGACAGACAGACAGTGAGACAGAGACAGAGGGAGAGAGAGAGAGATGACTCATAGTATCCTATACACGCACAATCAAAGATATTCAGTCACACAGGTACATGCTGTTAGAGAAAGGGATGGAAGGGGGTTATAGCTGAAGACAGGCGAAAGGGATAGGGCGGGGTTGGGGGGTTGGGGGGGGGGGGGGGGGGGTAGGGTAGTGGGAGAGTAGTGGGGTAGTGAGGCTATTGAAAGTAAAACTTCTTTATTTTCCTTCACTAATTGCAAATTAGACCTTCTGAAATCACTGTTAAAAAGGTATGGGCCATGCATGATTGACCCACACAAGCTTTCAAGGGGTGGCCACATTTTTTCCTCTTTAAAAAGCATGGGTCATACACAACCCACACAAGCGTCCATGTGTAGTTAAAACGCCACCTTTAATTACTCATTAACTAATTAATGAATTTCTTTCATTTTTTTAGCAAAAGTTGGCCTTTTAGGTGTAGGAAGCATTTCTGAAATTTCGTAGAAAAATATTAAGAACTGGCTGAGATATTTGCGTTTTTGTACCCTTCTGGGTCATGTACAACCCACGATAGCCAGCGAAGGTAAAGCCCAGGCAGCAACTGAGCAAAACATTGTTTACAACTACCTCATCTGGGAACTTGGTTTTGAGATATCTTCGAGAATCAAAATTTACATACAGTGACAAGGACGCCTTGCTGAAGTAATGGGCCTAGTAAATATTGGGGAATCTCGCTGAACACTGCTCTCAGTCGAGATGGGATCTGCCCAAAGACTAGCAAAATTTGCAAATGACAGTTAAAAGTTTTGCTCCCCACTGCCAAAGAAAAGTTTTGCAGCAAAGTTCATGCGGAGTTCTTGCTTACTTTGGGTTTATGGATTGCATAATGACAAAAACTGTGTGTCTGTGTCTGTGTAGTGTGTGCATCTGTGTGTGTGTGTTCTCAGGTATTTTCATGCATTCACATGTGTGTGTGTGTGTGTGTGTGTGTGTGTGTGTGTATACATAGTATCAAAATATGTATGTGTGTATGTGTGCGTGTGTGTGCATAATGTGTGTAGGAATAGGAGTGTGTGTGTGCCTGTGTGTGTGACTCATATACCACCATGTAATTTTTTTTTTTTTTTAAAGAAGAAAATACATGTTCACTGATGTCATCCTGAACAGACTGTAAAAAAATATTCACAAATCAAGATCTACAGATATGTGTGCCCAATATGTTTGGTAAGGTCTAAAGTTGCAATGTTCACACAATGTGGGAATGTTGGAGTCTGAAAGAAAAAAGAGTAATGCTAGACTTAAAGGCTTGAGCGGCAGCTCTAGGAAAGTGTCTTAATGTGTCACAACCATGTCATTAAGATTAAGCAATAGACTCAGGTCCTATGTGCAGCATGCACTTTGTGCACATAAAAGAACCAACAACAACAAAGGTATTGTGCCTGACAAAATTCCATTGAAAAATATGTTTTGACAGGAAAACAAATAGTGAAATACACCTGCAGGAAGAAAAAAAGGTGGCTCTCAATTGTAGTGACATGCTCTCCCTGGGGATAGAAGCCAGATTTTCACACAAAGATCTGTTATGACAGAAGAGTAATTTACATATACAAGTAAATGACTGAGCTGCTCTTTATGTGGTCATGCACACACATGCACGTGTCTGTTTGCAGGTGTGTGTCACTCTGTATGCGTGCATGCTCACACATGTATCCAGCCAAATTGGTCTGTGTGTGTGTGTGTGTGTGTGTGTGTGTGTGTGTGTGGTGTGTGTGTGAATGAGTGAGTATGTGTGTGTGTGTGTGTGTGTGTGTGTGTGTGTGTGTGTGTGTGTGTGTGTGTGTGATACTTTTGATTATAGAAATTTATACAGTATAAAAAATAAATTTCTAAACAAATCTGCATGGCAAACCAGTTTAATCTTTTAGTATGACTCCGGCACAAAAATGCAATGTATGGCTTTCTCCATGAGTTGTCTTGTCTTTCTTTTTGAGTTTTCTGTTCTTTTTCTATTCAAAGTCCTCATTCAACATTACAAATATTCCTGATTGTAACATTTCAAGGTCACCTGAATTCTATATGTTAATGTGAATGATATTGCCAAGAATGATATGATTAGTCTTAAATAATGTATCAATACATGGCCAGGTCACAAAATCATTCCCTGTTTGACTTGAAAAATGTAACCTCTCACTCTCTCTCTCTCTCTCACACACACACACACACGCACGCACGCACGCACGCACGTTTTTGTACAGGCCATGAAAACCACTTTCCCAACAAGTGAAAGATTCACTAATAATTAAGTATTTTATTTGTATTGTTTTATTCGTAAAATATGTTTAAGCTGTACACGGTACACACAATTTTGCTGCTCCAGCTAGCATACCATTTGTGCAGTAGCCATAGGGAGATTCCGAGGCGCCATCGTCCATTTCTTTCAACAGCTCCTCTTTTCCAACGTCGCTGTCACCAACAAGGAGAAATTTCAGTAAATAATCATACTGTTTAGAGCTGGGCAACCGCGGAGATCGCGGTAATTCACGCAGCACTGGTGTGAATAATTCGCACATTGCTCGTGTGAAATCGTCGTTTGAATCTTCCACCAAGTCACATTTCTTTTAAGAAAAGACGCTGTGACACATACTTCCTTTGTCCTTGTGAAGCGATTCACGCTGTAAAAAGAGTGGTTTATCTGGAGAATCAGATTCCAAACAACTTATGATCCTGCGTGTGCAACGCAGATTGATAGATCTATTAATGTTGTTTACGATTGCCTCGACCGGTGAGTGCCTAGAAGACCGCCTTGTCAATGTGTGCTCACGGCGTTTTTCACGGACACGGGGAGTGATCTAACATGTCATTTTTTTTTTTTTTTTTTTTTTTTTTTCACTGTTTGGTTCTTTTCTTCCAATAAATGAACAACACCAATATGTGATCACTGTACTGTCATTAAATTGCTTATCGATTCACTTTTGGAATCGGTTTTAGAACCATGATTTTCCTGAGCAAATTATTGAGAGAGAAAAAAAGCCGGGGATAACCTGCGGTAAGACAACTTTTCGCCTGCACACATCATGCAGAAACTGGTTTTTCCGTAAGAGAGTGGCTATGTTAACAGCGAATGTTCACGAAGTGTCGGGCACGTAATAGCCACGGTGTTATCATTTTTTGTTTCATGAGATTACCGATGAGGATTGCTGCGGATGTGGAAAAAAGACTTATTGATGATCTCCTTTTTTTTAACAAACCAGAAACAACAACTTTCAATAGGACTGTAAAAATGCCATCAATATTATTGGATCTGGGTCTGCCATATCTGGGCCGCGTGGCGGAATATATACCAACAACAATTAAGCAAATACACTCGGAAATGCAAAGTCAATCAACAAGGACGAATAACATCCAGCTTTGAGCTCTCTCTCTCTCTCTCTCTGAGGTTTTTTGTTTGTTTGTTTGTTTTGGTTTGGTTTGTTTTTGTTTTTTGTTGTTGTCACTTTGTTGTTGTTGTTTTTTTAAGATGCCGTCCAATTAACTGAATCGTCAGTCAAAGATGAAACCAATTAATCGGTTCGCAAATAGCGGTTATACTGATGAATATAATAATTCCCGAATGTTAAACCGGTACGGTACAGTCAGTCCTACATGCCGGCCGGGCTAGCCATCTCATGCACTGAACAACCTTACAAGAGAATAATGACAATATTTTGTACATGACCACCAACATGCACTGTACCGGCCGGCTAGTACTGATGGCCCCGGTAGCTCGACTGAGACCTCACTGACATCGTCATTAGCCCCCGGCGCCATTATAGTGCAGTTTGGGATGTGTAGCGTGTCCTCAGGCTCAACTTCAGTGAGTAGAAAACAATGATGCTCAGCCGGCCGTCTCTCTTCTGCATTCTGCGCCCGGGGAGTCCCACTGTGGTCACAGAATCCACCCACAGACTTGTAATTAGTAGAAGACCGGCGCTTGCTGTCACTCGATCCATGGCATTGCTGGCCGTGTGGCCTCCCAACATCCCTCAAGTTGCAGCCCCGTATCAGTCCAACAGCTAGTGTGGGTTTCGGAAACGACCCCCCTTAATAACAACAACTGCAGCCCCGACTGACGGAACCGGCTGAGAAGAACAAATCACAAATCAATAACCCTACACTCTCCACCCCGCCCCACCCACAAAATAACACTTATTACGACCCCACAACACAACCAACTGAACCTTACTACCAAAACGACCCCTGACAGAACAACTTGACCTTAAGGGCACAGCCACGAACAATAATACTGCCGTCGGTCGAACTCAACTAACTTGACTTGGGTTTCGCCAGCGGAGCGCTTAACTGTGTGTGTGTGTGTGTGTGTGTGTGTGTGTGTGTGTGTACGGTATCAGTGCCGTGCCTGAGTCAGTGTGTGTGTGTGTGTGTGTGTGTGTGTGTGTGTGTGTGTGTGTGTGTTTGTCCGTCAGTATGTGTGTCGAGTCACAGTGTGCTGTACACACACACACACACACACACACACACTCTCTCTCTCTCTCTCTCTCTCTCTCTCTCTCTCTAACACGTTCGCGTGCACTTGCTTTTTTGCGATGTGCACATCAGTCATGAGTCATGTCAGATCGGTCGGAATCCGTATTAATTATTTTGTGCACGTGTGCATGCCTACGTGTTTTCTGACAGGTAGGCCTAGACTTTCGCGGCACAGACAATAACGAAAGTGACAACAGACAACAGACCTCGTGACCTTTAACCAGTGTTCGATCCTCGAGTCAGTGGAAGCTGAACTGAGACAGGTGTATTCATGACAGGTCTAGTTAGTCGGGTCGCATTGTTAGGAATGACTCGGCAGTTTCAGTTTCCCTGATGTAAAAGTCAAGTAAACAGCGCGTAACATGGACTGGAATTACTTGGTATCATGATAATTAGTCATACTATGATTCTAATGTCGGTTAACATTGTTTTTGTCTTGTCTTCAAGAGCATTCAAACTGTTGAAGGCGAATCACAAACCAATATGGTGCTAGACGTAGGTCAGTTACCTTGCATACCGACGTGGATAGTTTTATGAATGATGATGATGGTGATCATAGTGACGTAGCTGTGTGATATGATGACGACCGTACGACGACGACGATGATGACGACTGGTAAAACAACAACAACAACAACAAACAACAAACTGCACGATATATTGAGGATTACATAAATCTTTTTTTCTTTTTTTTTCTAATCAAAGTTATTGATCGTCCACACCGTGCGTGCGTTTGCCGGTCAGTTGACTTTGCTGCATGTGTCAGTTAAGTCCTCGTGTCAGTTTTGGTCTCTTTCTGTCTGTCTCAGTGTCTGTTTTTTTTCTGTCTCAGATCCCCCCCTCTCTCTCTCTCTCTTACTCTGTCTCTCTCTCTCTCTCTCTCCGGCTTACTCCGAGTCTGTCTGTCTGTCTGTCTGTCTGTCTGTCTGTCTCTCTCTCTCTCTCTCTCTCTCTCTCCGGCTTACTCTGTCGATATCCCCACCCCCACCCCCCGAAAACACACACACACGCCCCCCGCTGTGTGTGTGTGTGTGTGTGTGTGTGTGTGTGTGTGTGTGTGTGTGTGTGTGTGTGTGTGTGTGTGCAATGGTGGTTTGTTGTTTTTGTTTCTTTTGATGTATCTTCATTAACACCATGCTTATGATTATTGATATTGTGTAGTGTACGTGGACCAGGCCTGTTCAGGGCGGGGACTGGATGCAAACAGTGCATGCTTATCTATTGTCCTCGGACAAAAGACTCTGTCTTGTCTCATAGTTGTCTTGTCTTGTCTTGTCTCTCTCTCTCTCTCTCTCTCTCTCTCTCTCTCTCTCTCTCTCTCTCTCTCTCCAAGGTTCTCTGTCTCTGTCTCTCTCTCCGGCTGTCTGTCTGTCAGTCAATGTCTGTCTGTATCTCTCTCGATCTCATTTCCTCGCTTTGTCATTCCGTTTTGTTTTGTTTTTTTTGTTTGTTTTTTAATAATTATTATTTATTTATTTATTTATTTGTGTAAGCTTATCTATTATTTATTCACCTTTTTTTAACATTATAATTATTATTTACTTATTTATTTGTGTAAGCTTATCTATTATTTATTCACCTTTTTTTCCCCTCAAGGCCTGACTAAGCGCGTTGGGTTATGCTGCTGGTCAGGCATCTGCTTGGCAGATGTGGTGTAGCGTGTATGGATTTGTCCGAACGGAGTGACGCCTCCTTGAGCTACTGAAACTGAAACTGAAACTGTCATTCCGTGGAGGAGGTGGGGGTACAAGGGGGAGGGGGGTGACACGTACGGATGTGCAGCCGGCAATTCACGGTAATACTGCATGATCGGAGTGTGCGTATTTCGCGTACAGTGGTGTACGTGTGACCTAACTTTCTTGAATTTACACCTATTCAGATTCTGTTAAAGACTGATGATTTATACAGTACCAGTCCATTCAGTTCCATACCACCATACATACAATCTACGGTACCCGGGGATATTACAATGATGAACTATCGATGCCGTCTCACTGATGTATTGGTTACATATAGTAGGCCAACATTGTTTGGCTGCCGCATACTGTAGATGTGCATGCGCATCAAAAGTCAATTCACTGTCAAAAATGCATTTCAGTTATAGTTTATGTACCTCTAAAATGCCTCGGTGTATACCTATACTTTAGTCTGAACAACTAGCTTAATTAGCACTGCAGTGGTCACTATATACACTCAGTGATATACGATGATGTACATCAAGTTATCCGACTGCAGAGTCTGCCTGTATATGTATATATGTATATTATACTTAGCTACATGCACATCTGCTGCGGTGGGCTGATTAAATTAGTGGCTGTTTCTGATTTACATGTCGATCTTGTTTGATATTTGATCAACATATCAGTACTCCAAACACGTTCCAGCTTTGACATATTTTGCAAAATGAAGTTCTTTGCTGTCTTCTTAGATTTTGTCTGTGGAGGTCATTTTAAGTGTGTGTGTGTGTGTGTGTGTGTGTGTGTGTGTGTGTGTGTGTGTGTGTGTGTGTGTGTGTGTGTGTGTGTGTGTGTGTGTGTGTGTGTGTGTGTGTGTGTGTGTGTAGGGCCGGGGGGCGGCCGCGGGAGGAGGATTGTATATGTGTACTTTTCTGATCGAAGGCTTATCTGGGCTGCGTTCGGGTTTGACTGTTGACAGCTGTTGCTGTTGACTTTTGACAGCTGAGGACGCTTCTGTTTAACCAATATCAGTATCAGTACTGTAGCTCCGTCAAGGAGGCGTCACTGCGTTCGGACACTGAAATACAATATCCACCGCTACACCACATTTGCCAAGCAGATGCAGGCTGACCAGCAGCGTAACCCAACGGCGCTTAGTCAGGCCTTGAGAATAAAAGAAAAAGAAGATAATAATAATAATAATAATGATAATGATACATAAGCAAATAAGCAAATGAATGTAAAACATGCAGACACACATTCACACCGGCAAACACACACACACACTCAGTGCCCGGCATAACAGATATGCAACAAACATGCAGTTTCACGACATGAAAGCACAAACAAATACACATAAACGTACACGAGCCCGGGACGGACACACACACACACACACACACACACACACACACACACACACACACACACTGACACACAACGGCACACACATACACGTACACCAGTCTCCCAAATCACACTCAGTGCAACCCCCACCGTCAGTGACCCCCAAGCTCCTACGGCCTCCTCCTGGCCATAGACACTGATATCCCACACGGTTTTAGTGTGTAGTATGTCCTGGCACACACTCATGCCTAGACTACGTATCGCAGCTTCCACGGCACACACATGCACACGTGTCACACACACGTGTCACAAACACATGTACACACACACACACACGCACGCACGCACACACACACTGACACACACACACACACACACACACACACACACACACACACACACATACGCCCATACCCCCTCCCCCGGCGCCCGGCCGGCCACACACACCGTATACACACACACACACACACACACACCCCGCACGTTCCAATATTCCGTTGCTCCAACACACGGTACATTCTTGCATACACACATACCTCATCCTCTACACACACACACACACACACACACACACACACCGACACGCACGTAAACAGAGCTCTCCTGACACATGTGTCACTTACACACTCGCGCACGCACACAAACACACACACTCACTGAGACACTCGATCTCTCTCTCTCTCACACACACGCACTCACACATTCAGAGGCTGCCACTGATTGGCCGCAATTAAATAAGAGGGGTGGGAAAATATCCCTGAAGCCAGGGACGTGGTGTCTAGTGTGTTGCTCAGTGTCACTGGGAAACTGTTCCGTTTCGAAGAAATTTGTACAATATGTTGGCTTGGAAATTATACCAATATTCTTTTGTTGGTCACGGTTGACCAGTTCACACCATCAACAATCGTTGCCTTGCTTGTTCTGGCATTATCTCACTTGATTTTAACCACATATTTGTCAGCCGGAATAGCTCAGTTGGGAGAGCGTTAGACTGAAGATCTAAAGGTCCCTGGTTCAATCCCGGGTTCCGGCACGGAACACAATCCGGCGGTTGACACTTTTTTTTTTTTTTTTAAATCTTCTTCAAAAAAACAATTATAATAATAATAATAATAATGGTACTTATATAGCGCTAAATCTTGTGCATAAACAAATCAAAGCGCTTTCGCACCAGTCATTCTCACGCAAGCATAACTCTAAAACTGAAAAAAAACTAAAAAGACAAGGAAGAGGCAGGGAAGGGAGGCTACTTTGGGAAGAGGTGGGTTTTAAGGCCAGTCTTGAAAGAGCTGAGTGTGGAGACTTGACGAAGCGAAAGAGGAAGTTCATTCCAATTGCAAGGTCCAGAGACAGAGAAAGAACGGTGGCCAACAGTCGAGAGTTTGAATGTGGGTATGTGTAAGTGGAGTGGATCCGAAGCTGATCGTAGTGAGCGAGATGGAGTGTAGAGGTGAAGGCAGCCACAGAGATAGGAAGGGGCTGATTTGTGAATACATTTGTAGCATAGAGTGCTGATCTTGTACTTTATTCGGTGTGAGACAGGGAGCCAGTGGAGATGTTGCAAAAGAGGAGTGGTGTGCTCAGACCTTTTTTCTGAGGACGAGTCGGGCAGCAGAATTTTGTATGTGCTGAAGGGACTGAATGGATGAAGCAGCCAAACCAGACAATAGAGAGTTACAGTAGTCAAGGCGAGAGAGAATGAGAGAAACGACAAGTCTAGATGTTGCGTCAGTGGACAGATATTTCCGGATGGAACTGATGCGCCGCAGTTGACAGTAGCAGGATTGACATGTCTGATTGATAAATGTTTGCATGGACTGTGTGTTGTCAAGGACAATGCCGAGGTTCCTGACTGAAGTGGACAGAGGGATGGATGTACTGCCAAGTTTGATTGTATTAGTTGTAATGGAAGAGAGTTTTTGTTTAGTTCCTATGATCATTGCTTCAGTTTTGTCCGCGTTCAATTGTAACTTATTTAGAGTCATCCAATTTTGAATATTATGTGTGTGTGTGTTAACATTGCTGTATTGAAGAAAGTGTTGGTATTCCCGTTTATTAGGAAAACAAATAAAATTGCAGACAGAAAAAAATACAAAAAAAATGGGTGGTGCTGTCAGCAACATGCTCTCCCTGGGGAGAGCAGCCTGAATTTCACACAGAAAAATCTGTTGTGACAAAAATAGTAATACATTACAATACAATACAGTACGATACAAATTTACCAATGATGTAGCTGAATCATCAATTATCATTAAATCCAGGTATGAAAGCTGCAAGCATCAGATTAGGGGGGGAAAAAGAGGAACAATTCTTGTTTCTCACTCATGATTCAAGATTTCATTTACTTCCACCACTTTTGGGGTGTGTGGAGAAAAACAAAAAATGGACGAAAGAACATAATAAACATGAATGACAAATATGTAAATGTGTCAAAAATGCCCACATGTTGAATACAACATATAACTGAGGCGTGCTATTAATAATTTGAGTCTATTACCCAACTCATTTCTCTTCACACTATATCAAAGTGCTATCATTATGATGATGGGCAAGCCTAAGAGTGTGTGTGTGTGCTTGTGTGTGTGTGATTGTACGTTTAGGTGTGTGCGTGTGTGCACATGCCCATGGAATGCATACATGTGTGTTTGAGTCGGAAAATGACAATGAAATATAGGTTGATAGATAATTTTCCTCTTAAGTTTCATACACATTATTCCAGTCAGGATCTAGGGCGTCTGTGAACTGTACCTCAGACTTGAGTGTGCACACAATATGGAGGATATTTGTTTCTTTTACATTTCTGGTCAAAAGACAACACATCTTTTAATATGTATGTGTGTGTGTGTGTGGGGGGGGGGGGGGGAATGTGTGGCTATGTGTGTGTGTGTGTGGTGGGGGGTGGGGGGGTATGAGTGTGTATGTGCACATACATCACATAAAGAGTCCAGAACATTTATGAAAACCAGAAAATTTATTCATGTCCAAAATTAACACCAGGGTATTAATACCACAATCACTGTGTGTGTTTTTTCTTTATTTCTGTTGTACTCTCACAATACACGGATAACACAAACTGTTCGTTCTGTAAATTGGGAAAATAAAACAAAGGAAATCAATACTATGGATCTACAGGATAAACACAAGACTGAAACATACATCAACAAGTATCACAATCATGTTCAACAGGCCCTTCACTTATGTCTGGTAAAAAGAGACACTCCTTCCAAGTTCCTTATAACTGGATGTTAACAGGAAACCAAACCAAAATCAAACACAAAGAACATGAAAGGCATGGCATGCGCCATCAAAAATTTACATGAATGAACACCTGTATGAAAACAATCACGGTCAGTAATTCACACTTTTGTCAATAATGGCAATCTTATTTTAAGAAAAAACAAAACAAAACAAAAAACAACCTGAAAAAAACAAAAGATTATGGCAAGGCGGAAACCCAATCCCCAGGAAAAGCGAATGTAGATACTTAATGCATGCATACTTGTTTTCCAAATGACCTTTGGAGAAAAAACAATTTTGTTTTTTTCCACCAAGGCCTGTTAAATGATGTACAATGTACTCAAAAAAGATGAGAGGAGGAGCCAACCATAGCAGTTGCACAGGGTGAAAAAGAACAACTATATATCTCCATTAAAGTGTCGCACTGACCATCAAGAACTGATCTGAAAAAAATTGAGACAGACTAAACTTGAAAGGATCCAATGCTTGCAACTGAAAATAGAGGATGAAGATACTTCCATGTTGCTTTCACATGTGCTTTTCAAACTATCCTTTAAGCACAATATTTGATATCTATCATTTCCAACACAGCAAACGCTCGAGAAAGCTGTTCATTAAGTGTTGTCTGACTACATATGCAGAATTTTTGTGTGCATGTGCGCGTGCGCACGCGTTTGTTAGCTCAGGTAGAAAATCATTTCTTTCAATGCCTTCATTCTCATTCTCAGCTCTACGGTAGGATGACTGGATATTATCCATTGCTTATGACCATCTGCTGTAATTAGAAAATGAAATTGGCTGCTTCTGTCAGAAAATCAGTTTCAATTACTGTATATTGATGTGGTTGTCATCCCAAACAAAGTGAACCAGTCAGCTAGCTGCTGGAGTGAAGGTCCTTTTATGTTTCTGATTATATTATATCATATATATATAATATATATATATATATATATATACACACCTTTCCTGGGGAAAGGGGAGGTAGGCAGAAGGAACAAGGTTTGATATGCATCTCAAAACAAAGCTGGGAGCACTCTAAGGATACAGTTCATCTTGAAACACTTCACAGTTCACCCAAGGACTTTTGATTTTATCAGTTCACAGCCAGCATCTGAAACTGGCACAAGTCCCAAATGTCCCCCCCCCCCCCACCCAACACCCCCCCCCAAAAAAAACCCACCCAAAACTGGGTGGGGTTGGGTGAGAGAAATCTATTTTCAAATACACACTTACACATAAAGGAAAAGAACATGCATGATCTGTGACAAATTTTATACTCACCGGCAATTCAGATATGAACATATAACCAGAGATTATTTAAATTCAGTACTGCATTCAACTCTTTCAAAGGCTGAACCACACAAGAGTTAGTCAAAGCAGCTGGAAAGAAATCCCACAAAATTCTTTCTGTTAACTTCATAAATAGGGAATATTATCCCAATGAAAAGTATTCAATTTTCTGGGGTTTTTTTTTTTGCTGTCCCATCTCAGCGGCATTACTCCCTAGCCGCTCATCTTGAGTCCCCCAAACACAGCCATACCCAGTTTGTCTCAGTGTCAGAAGTCTACAGGGAACTATCGATGTCAGGTCGCCAGAAGGCCAGACACCAGAGGAGACCCTTCACTGCTACCACTCTGCTGTGGTGGCTGAAAGTATTCAAGATTTCAGATAGCATACCTATCGAAAAATTCAATGGTGGTAATGGAAAAAAAAGAGATGCATGTAGAGCACCCATACTGAAACAGAACCTTCATAATGTGTACTGGAGTGTATACAGTAAAACTATCCACTATATGACTTTGGACTCAATAGCATACGTTTGCATGATTGTTCTGTTATAAATGAGTTCAGGGGCAGAGCTGAACATTGCATTACAATCCTGCACAAACAGGTGTGCTATGTATGACATGACCGTATTCACATTAAAGACATTGCAACAGGTGGATACCCATGATAAATATCCAAGTGAAACGTAGGCCATGGTTTGTTTCAAATGTGGTCTTTTTATATTTCACCTAAATCTCATCATTTCTCTTCCAAAGTTTTCCTCTAAAAGGTTTCAATGCTTTGTCCAAGTACATAAAACTGCATACAATTTACATCAATGTTCAAAAATCAAACTGAGAGATTCACCATCAGTATTTCAACAATTCTATGAACCGAAGACATTTTTTTCTGTTTCAAGAACATTCAGTTTTGTGAGACTTGAGACCATCACTTACTACTAGGTATGTGGAATGTTTAATTGCTGGAAGTGTCTGGAAAATAATCTATCTGTGCAGGGTAAGACTCTTCATTTCGTTAAATCTTAATATAAAATGACCTGTGCCCTTTCACGCAAAGTGCATGCACAGTTGTGTACATGCAGACTTGTCTGTGAGGTGTGAGTATGCATTTGTTCTCTGTGTATATATATATCTATGCGAGTCCGTGCATGTGTGTGTGTGTGTGTGTGTGTGTGTGTGTGCCTGTGCATACATGATTGTCACTGATCATTCAAACACAATGTCTGAGAAATTACCAACCATGCCAGACATATATATATTCATATATATATATCTATAAATCTCTCTCTCTGTCTATATATATATATGTGTGTGTGTGTATATGTGTAAAATGAGAGCATAAAGTGCCTTTTTGGTAAACAATATCCCCTCCCAAAATCCTTTCCTGATGAGATCACCACACTTTAACTCACTGGGCCCTGCACCCAAGCATTGCTCTGGTGTCAAAATTTGTCTCATCAGTTTTCATGTTCCTATATATGCATAAACTGCAAAGAAAATAAACTAGCTTTTACAGTATTTCCGGATTTGTTATTTGAAGGAAAAATCAGTACATTTTGTTTTCTCTGTATCAGTTTGGGATGAAAACCTGCTGTGGTTGCAAACTATTCAGGGTTGAAGGGGTTAAAAAAACAAAACAACAAAACAAACACCACCACCACCACCGTGAAGTGTTGATCTAAACAAATTCATAACAAGTCTTCCCTCAATTTATGCATATGCGCACACACACACACACACAAGCCTTTTTATTCTGCAGTTTTTCAATCCTCCTTTGCTTTCTTATCTCCTTTTAAAAAAAAAAAAAAAAATTTTTATTTTGACAAAAGCATTTCTTTATCACCATCTTATCAAAGGAATCAAATTACATCATGGGGAAAAGTGATCGGTCAGTGCTAACAAGTGAGCATCATTCATGCTACAATGTTCCCACAAATATGACCAAATAAAATCCCATACTTTTTCCCGATCTTTACCAGACCATACTGAAAATTTTCCATACTAAACACAAAACCAAACATAATCAACATTTTGTCTGCAACGCTGCCAGACAAAGATCAGCAGATATCCCAGTATCAAGTGTTTTATTTTGACTTTTTGTTTTTTCATTAAAAAATCTATTTTTTGGAACTACACTAACTCTCTGTTGAATGGCACTGGTCAACAGTTTTATCAAAATTTTAAAGACTTCCCCAGACCATGACTGTCAAAATGTCTTTTTCAAAGCTTTTACAGCTCTATTTTTCTGAGATTTTTCCAGACTTCCACGAACTCCAACTAGTCTGATAAGCTATGATTGTCACACAACTGCAACAAAGTCGACCTTACAATAAACGAACAAAAAAAACCCCAACAACCCAACTCTCTCTGCTCCAAAACTTACAACAAATCAAACACAACCACTGGCTGCTTCCATGGGTGCTAAGAACTGTTCATTGTTTCAAAATATCCACAATTCTTCAAGTAAATAAGTATACACACCAAATAAGTTCAAAAGCAATAAGACATGGAACTGGTTAGAGTAAAAATTGTGCATGACCAGTTGAAGAAGCAACATGATCTGGCATAACGGAATGGACAGACAGAAAAGTAAACCATGTGCAAATACAGGGGTAAAATAATGCTGCACAAGAGAAGAAAAAGACCTGTTCATGAGATTCATGGAATTTTCTTCTTCTTTTTTTTTTATGAACTGAACATTTTCATTTTGGTCACAAAATGACTCCTTAGATCTTTTTTAAACTCTAGCCCATTTTTTTTCCTGCTTTCTGGCAAACAAGTTTCTTTGTGCAAACCATTTGTTTCAAGATGTAAATTCTTCAAGCACCACTTGAACTCCTGAATTATGGTACGGGTCACAATATACCAGGTATAGGATGGTGGTACGAAGCATTAAATTTAGACTTTTTCTTACAGTATTTTTTTTTCTGAAATCCTGCCAAACCCACCTCTAACCTTTAAGTTTTTCCTAAACATTACTGAACATGCTACATGGTATATTACTCATATTTACTGAGGCAAAAAAAACCAACAACAAAAAAACAAAAACAAAAAAAAGCACCACCACCTGAAAAAAATAAAACTAAAAACTAAACACTGAAGTATGTTTCCAGCAGTATTTCAGGGAAAATGTTTCAAGATGGGTGTTAACACAGAATGCACTGGGTAACTAACACTAAATAGCAATGAAATGTTCTTACATAATGTTAACAAGGAAAAGTTCTTAAATAATGTGAATCAAAATAGGTCTCTGATGTGGGCGATCAAAATTCAAATGTTCCTCACGATACCATTCAGTCATGCATACAAATGTGTCTCTTTTCCATTCTTTACTTTTCTTTTGAGAATTAGCCCCAGATATCAGTACTTTTTTTTGTCTTGACTAGTCTTAACTCTCTCCATACGAACGGCGAAAGAGACGACGTTAACAGCGTTTCATCCCAATTACCATCATCAAAATATTGCAAGCGGAACGCTCTTATACTGAAGAGGTGAATGTTGACAAAGAATACCACAGTTCTGACGATGGAAGCTAAAGGTTGGGTCATTCAGACACCCACTGGACATCCGAGGGGTCTGTGCAGAGAAGAAGAGAGGGCTGGCCGTACTGAGTGAGTTAATGTTCAGAATGCAAATGTGTCACCTTTCGTTCCTTTGCTTTCCTTTTGGGTTCTAGCCCCTTAGATTAATACTTTTAACGTCATGACTAGTCCTTCTGACTGATTTAAGTCTCTACAAGTGTAGAAAAGCACACATCTTTGGAGCGCTGAATAAACTCAGCTGGCTTTGGACACCTTACAGAAGTCTGCGAATAACATCAACCCACAGATGCACACAACTGCAAGCTCATGATCACTCATACACAGACCACACACACAAAAAGCATGCACAAAGTCTCACACTTGGTGGGATGATTCATTGTTTCAAAACATACACTCTTGCATATACTTTTTCCCCTAAGAACAGTTTTCCAATAGCAACCTCCATAACTCAAAAGGTAAAAATACTTCTTGAAAAGAAGGGAGACAAAGTTTTCTGTGACTGTCATAACCACACAATTTACTGCAGGGATACATAAGACTCAAAACAAAACGAAAGCCATTGTAATCAGTGCTGAAGTCTAAAGGATTTATATATATATATATATATATATATATATCTATATCTGTATATGTTCTGTCAAATTACACACATATTTGCAATTAATGAAATGGTTGTGAAGAGAGGGAGATGAGTGAGCAAGACCCAGTGCTCTAGGTGCTAACTTCACATCACTAATTTTACCCTTCTTTGTTGTCATCAGCATAACAATTCTGACAAAGTTATGTTGACAATTTCACACAGATACCCCACATGTAAGAACTGTTTCCCTTAAAATTTTCACTTACTTGACTGTTTTTATCTGGCAGGATATAAAATTTGAGTAAATAAGACCAATCTACCTTATCCTGACATGAGCCATCTCAGTCAATACAATATTTGTGTAAACTCTTTCACAGCCGAGTTTTCTGTGCAGGAAACACTCCCCAGTGCTGAACATTTTTGATACAATGCTCTTAGTCACAGGCTTTTTTCATGTCAAAACAACACAATGGACTTTCACTTCAGACTGAGTCAGGGAGCAAAGGTTATTGTTCTATTGGTGGTAAACTGGAGGCAGCTGTCAAGCTTTGTTACAATGTGAAAAACGGTCCTTTTAACATTACTGCTGGAAGTTGACTAAAGTTGCCTATGGTGTTGCATTGTCTAGTCGACTTTAGTCGCTGATGATGGTGAAAGAGTGAAACAAAAACAAAAAACATTTCATATGTTTAACAGGCAGAAAGTACCATGTTTTATCACTGGTCCAGAGAAAAAAGAAATTTTCAAGTATCAAAATCACTGCTGAGAATTTTTTTTATAACATTTATGACTTTTGCCAATGTGCAGCATGTTCAGAATGTGATGGCAAGATAGGTCTTCCCATTCTTCAGTTTAACATCTTTTCACTGGAAGTGTAAGAAGACAAAGGGAAAAAAAAGGAGTAGACAATGTGTGAGTACACATCCATGTTTTCACATTCCTATGTTTCTCTCTCCATATATTCATATATGTGTGTGTGTGTGTGTGTGTGTGTGTGTGTGTGTGTGTGTGTGTGTGCTTTCTTGATTCTTTCATCCTGCCAACTTTGGTTTCTTCTCTATTTGCGTGGTCGCTGAGAAAATGGCAATGTTTAGAGTATACTATCATCATGGACAATTTACCAAGACAAATTTGGAGAACAAAGTTTACCTTGTACACTCACATAACTGAGACAGGATAATGACATACATTTACTTTGCTGACACAAGTCAACAAAGACAAAAATGAAAAGAAAAAAAAAAAACAACCAAGAATAATTCCTTCAATTATTACAATCTCTGGTAAATCTATTTTCTAAAAACAACAATGAGCATCCACATTTATTACAACCCAACTGAAACAGTAAAAAGAAAATGAGAGATGATTAGACCAAAATGTGACAAATGACAGGCATTTTTATCCAAATAAAATCATATGTAGTTGGATAAACAAAACAAAAAAACTATTAAAAAAATAGAAGCAAAGAAGAGCAACTCAACCAGTCTACAAAATTCCCAGACAGTTTTACAGGCAAACTGCCAGACAAAAAAAGTACAAGCATTGGGAATCAATCATCCACACCAATGTTGCGGAACAGGTAGGACATGGACTCGCCATGGTGAATTCGCCGGATGGCCTCAGCCAGCAAGGAACTGATATCCACCGTCTTAATTTTGTGACACTGCATCTTCTTCACCTCATGGGGAACTGTGTTTGTCACCACCACCTGCACACACACACATACACACAAACACTGTATGTGCCCACATATACACTCACACAGCTGATTAACATGAATACACATATGCATGCTGATGAGTGCAAACACATACACATTCATGTGTACTCACAACATATACCAAAACATCCCCCACTGACCACCTCTGAAAATGATCCATACCATCAGCACAAAAATACTGCACTGTGTCAAACACAGGAAAAAAAATCAATCCCATAAATGGGGGAAAAAAAAACCTAACCGTGAATCAATTAATCAATTGTCATACATAGTAACAGCATTTCATAAATTCATGGTAAATAAACAAACTATTGTGGATTAAAAGAAGATTCCAGTGCTTGCACACACACAAACACACACACACACACAGTCACTGTCTTTTTCTCCTCATTTCATGTTTTAGTCATACAAATTACTTTGAAGAACTCTTGAATTGAAATTCCCCCCAAAATTACACTGAACTAAAAGTAGTGAAAGAATGTATTAGTTATATGTAATTGAGCTGAAAGAATGTATTCTTTGTAACGGGACAATAGATTTATTCTTCAAGCTGTTATTAACCCCTTTGATAATGTATTCTGAACCATTTATCAGCAAAGGATTTGTTTGTGTAGCCATGTTGATTACGAACCTGTTAGTCAATGACCACTACAATCAAAGTAGCTCAGTACAGAGCTACTGACTTATTTTCACAGAGCCTCAGCAATCGGACTACTGGTGACGAGTATGAGGTGAAGGGCTGTCACCTCACTGAGATAAAACAGAGCTTACAGATAAGGATGTCGGTCATCTTTCTTGATTTGGACATGTCCCTTTTGGGATTGTATTTAGTTCGGCAACATCACTTACACCATTCATATGTAAGCAAAACATACCAGTGCATTTCAAAATCATGCAACACTGATCTTTATTTCACAATTGCAAGGTTCTGAATTCAAGGGGTGAAGGCACACATTCCTACATACATTTTGTGGGAATGGAAAGACTTTGCGGAGAAAATCAAGAGACGAATTCAACAGAAACGGTCAATGTCAGTTTGTTTATGAGGATTAAAAACAACAACTGAATACATTACCTCATCTATACAGGAATCCTCAATGACACTGGGTGCATCACAAGACAGAATTCCGTGTGTTGCCATCACAAACACTTTGTATGCTCCTCTGTCCTTCAAGATCTCAGCCACTTTGACAAAGGATTCGACATCGTCAATCATGTCATCCTGGAGACAGAATGGATTTACTAATTATCTTGCCATAAATATCTAATTATGTTTGAGGTAAGCTGTTATTGATTTATGTATTTAAAGTATGCTTGCATGCATGTGTGTGTTTAAAAGTGTGTGTAAGTGTATGTTTGTGTGCGTGCTGTGAGAGCATGAATATGGCTGAAAGCTTGTGTGCGTGTACATGTACGTCTGTGTGTTTGTGTGTGTGTGTGTATGTAGCTGTGTATCAAGTGCATATGCGTTTACATTCAAGCACACATGTAGGGAAACACAAATCATAACATACCACAATGATTGCAATGCGTCCACCCACATCACCAACCACACTCAGAGGGGGCTTTTCTTTAGGCTTGGGTGCTGAAAACACAAAGTACAGTTACCCAGAAAACCTTGCATGCATAGTACCGACATAAATAACACAATAACATACTACACTACACAGATGTGTTTGCGTAAATAAGAAAGCACTCTACAGTCAACAAACATATGACATCAACAGTACAAACATCATCAGAGTAATATGTTAGTAATGAGAAAGTAAAGACATAAATAACACAATAGTTATATTACAGATGTATTTGCAAAAGTAAGAAAGCACTGTACAGTTCAACAAATGTATGAACATCATCAGTAAAAACAACATCACAGCAATAACACTAAATGCTGTCTTTTTATCTGTTAGTATAAAGGACCCATCAGTGTTGCAATCATCAAATTTTGTCCTATATTTAAATCAGAAGCCCCAAAAAAGGTTTCATGCTGCTGAGTTGTCAGTTTCAGTTTCTCAATGCGGCTACCTTGGGTTCAGATAAATCCACATTAGCTACACCACATCTGCAAGGCAGATGCCTGACCAGCAGCATAACCCAATGCACTTAGTCCTTGAGTGCATGCATATATATATTTGTGCACCTATCAGACTGGATTTCTTCTGCAGAACTTTGCAGGAGGGTAACCATTTTGTTGCCGTGGGGTCTTTTTCAGTGCGGCGAGTGTGTGCTGCACACATGACCTAGGTTTATCATTTCATCAGAATGACTAGGTGCTCAGTTAGATTTTTCCAGTCAAACTTGGGAGAAAGGGTAAGAGCTGGATTCGGACCCAGACCCCTTGCGGACACTGTATTAGCAGATGAGCTTCTTAACCACCCTTCCCTCTGAGTTGTCAACAGTCTGTCTATACTGAAACAAAATAAAACGTTTGATGCTACCAAGTGATTTAGTCGGCAGTCTACTTTGTTAAGAACATCTAAGTTACACTGATAAATGATATAAAAAAAATTTTAAAAATAAAAAAATAAAATAAAAAAAAGAGAAAAAAAGACAAACAAAAAGAAGACAAAAATGAGAAAGATTTAGATGATAAACTGATTTCTAGATGTAAATATCATGCTGACAGTAAAATTATGCTGCATAATCACTTGATATGAAACATTTAGTCCATGACTTCGAATTCTAGACCGGAAAGAAAAAGGAATGTTCACAATGGCTTCGTTCAAGTAAGAGAAAAATGTTCACAACAGAAGACTGTGTAAAGAAAGAACGCTGCTGACAGTTGCTTCAGTTAACATTATCCACACTGTCCACTGCCGCAGCACATCTACTTCATCCACCAATACAAACAAAGGATATAATATTGCTATGCTATATTTTTTCAACTGTTTGTTTTTTTTATTTTTGTTCAATGTCTGGTTAGTTCAAGCACAATATCATCCGGACAACAAAAAAGCTTTATCATAAAAAAACCACACACAAAACCACCACCAAAACACACACACAGAGTGACAAACAGGTAATGCACAGATAAAAAAAACAACAACATGCATTCAAAAGAAAAAAGAAATTACTGGGTAAGATCTCAAGGCCGCCAATAGAGGGAACAGAACGCCCTTCGCCTTCCCCAAGAGGAGGAGAATTCCGCCCATCATCCTCCTCTGACTCTGGTATCCTGTCTTCTCCATGGATGACTGCAATACTCAACCTTAGTCTCTCTGCATACGACGTTGCCCGCTTCACAGAGTTCGCATTTCTGGCTACGATCACAGCATTTCTGTAATCTGGAATCTGAAACAGGGAATAGTTTCACTCCTGTGTTTCTGTTTTCAACTGTAACAGACATCACAATGAGAACTAACAGTTACTGAATACCTCCTTACCAAAACATGCAAACTGGATCATTTTCTCTTTGTAATCAAACAACCTCGATGTAATTAATACAAATGCAAAACAAGACACAAACAATTGCATGCACACACCATCCACCACATAGAGAGATTCACATTAAGATTGCAACAAAAGAACTTTTAAGAATGGAAGAAACTAGTCTGCAGGATTTGTATGTAGATGTTGCAAAGCATGATTATTGTGCAAAATATCAATGAAAACTATTTCCTTTATAAATAAACGGTCTGACAAATGATAAATGGCCCCACTGTAATTGCAGAAATGTATGTCCAGTTATCCTTACAGTTGCAGAAATGGATTTTTGAAATCTGTTGGGGTTTTTTTTGTTGTTTTGTTTTTTGCTGTATATTTTCAATCTTTAAATTAGATCTGATCTTCTGAACATGTACATAATCATCACTGAACACTGTCAAACACACAGAGCTCTTTATAACCTTCAAAGTAAGTCTGAATTTCCATTTTTCATTATTTATCAAACTTGACGATGAGCTGTATTCAAATACAAGTCATAAGACTGGTCAGCAAAGTATTAATAACAATAATAATGAAAACAATGTTGAATCTTACTGAGTTCTGAATATAATCCACAAGGAAGGTGGAAGCACGGAGATTGTCCACAGGCACATTGAAGAAGCCTTGCACTTCTTTCTGATGAAGATCCATGGTGATGATATGACTGAAGCCTGCAACACAGCAACATCATTTATCTTACTCTAAAATATCATGATGGAACTCCTTGAAATCATTCACTTCTTTACTGTGATGGACCTCCAAAGGGGAAAAGATCCCCCCCCGCCCCCCCACTCCCCTTTTTTTTGCCTCCAAATTTGCCCATTTGATCATATTTCCATTTATAACTATAATCCCCCATACTTATTTTGTCCAGTACAACTACAAGTCTACACCTTCACACAAAAAACAACTTCCAGTTCATTCTGTTTTGGGCAGTTAGAAAGTGATCCCTTTGTTATCAGTTCTGAATCACTTAAATCCATATTACCAGGCTATCTTGAACTGCCTGTTTGTGAACAAATAGTCTTACCAGCTTTGCTGATCATGGTTGCAAATAGTTTACACACAATGGAGCCCCTCTTTCTCATCTTACACTGCCGGGAATATGGCAGGTAGGGGATGACGCCAACAATGTTACGTGCTGAGCTGGTCTTGGCTGCATAGGCAATGATAAGCAGCTCCATAATGTCATTGTTGACATCTCTGGAATCAGAATTATTTGGTACTTTTAGCTTAGTTCATCTTGTGCATTTCTGAGTTTTCTCACACAGAATTCTACAACACCATTATGTGTGACGGGACATTGATGATTGAACAAAATTCTATTCAATTCACACACAGAAGCAGAGTAACATCTGACAAAACTGACAAGATTTGAAAATGTCTAAAACAACACATTTGCTGTTTAGAGAATATAAACATACTGATGGCTGAAGAATATTTTATCATGTATGTCGTCAGTCAATGATAATTACCAGTGTGCTAACATAATAACTGAGGCTTTGATCTGGCGAGCAGATAATAATAATATTCATACAGTGCTGAATCTTGTGCAGATCTAGTGCGGACTGTTCCTCTCCTTCCCCTCATCCCATTGTCCGTTCCCCTTCCCCGCCTTCCTCCGGGATTCAAGCCTTGTCATCATTTGATGTAGATGTCGGCATGTCAGAAACTTATGCAAATGCAGACTATGGTTGGAACATTTTCCACAGGTCGGTCTGACTTTTAAGTCACCCCCATCTCCTTTTCCCACACAGAGCTGAATCACCTTAGTGACTAGGCCAAGAGGATATTTACTGGTATGCTAAATTTATCTTTGATCCAGATGACTACCATACTCAAAGTCTGAACCTTCCTCCTCCCCACCTTACTTTCCCCCTCCTCTCCTTGTGACGTAATGTGTTAAGCTTGTCGTCATGGCGCATGGAAGTAGGTTTTGAATTGTAGCGAATCAGAATGTAGTAGTGAATGTGTCAATCACTCACTCAATGTCACCAAGACAAGCCAAGATTGGTTACTGTTGCTCAACCAACTGGGGAGTGTTGTGGTTTCTATCAGTGTAGAATAAAACTAGTATGCCAACTTAAATTATAGTTGTCTTCTGAAAGAAATTGGACCAGTGAAAAGGTGCAAGGGAATCCTTGTTGACTGACCTTTGGGGGCCTGTGTGCTGCTTAGGACCTAGCAGGAATTGCTTTGCAGGAATTGTCTGCTGCTTAGTAGGAACTGTTCAGATGGCTGAGCACTGCTTATGCTTAGCAGGAAAAGTGTGCTGCTGAGGGCTCAGGAGGAACTGCTTATGGCTTGGTAGGAAATGTGTGTTCCTTACACAGCTTTGTTGGCTTTGTATATGGTTTTGTTAAGGCTGTTTTCTAGTAAACACTTAATAAAAACCACTTTATGTGGCATTGCTATTGGTATGAGGAGAAGAGTCTGTGCATCATCCCCTTTGTTCCTCTGACCAGTGAACCAATACTCTATTTTTCTACCCCCTTTTTAATCTTCTCTCCACTTCTCCCCACCCCATATTGTTTAACACTATCAATGTGGATTTTTCTTAAGAATTTTGCCAGGGCCAACCCTTTTGCTGCCCTGGGTTCTTTTACATGCGCTAAGTATATGCTGCAAACGGGACCTCGGTTTGTCATCTTATCTGAAGGATTAGCATCAAGACCACCCAAGGTCTAGAGGAGGGGAAGAACATACTGGCAAATGCAATAACTGAACCAGCACACTCAACTCTTGCTTACGAGGCAGATGCCTTACCTCTAGGCGAACAATCCACATATAATTCCGACAGCATGTTACTGTTAGCATAATCTAATTTTCTGAAATGCAGTTAATTTTGTGTGAATGTGTACAGTCTAAAATCTTAGCCAGGACAAGATTTTCTGGTCAGTGGCAACAAATCTGAAGCAAGATACATGCATAACATTAACAACAGTGTGATTCTCATTTTTATTTCTACGCAGATCGTGTTTGGAAAAACCTGTTTCTCTTAACTCTGTACCTTACACAACCTCTGCAAATGGTTCTGTGGCTTGATTATAGTTGACAGTATTCCAAATATAAACATATCTATGTCTGAATTCGATTCCTTTTAAACTATCAATTGCAGTCATTTGTTCCTTTCCTGGATTCTTATACATTTACTGTGACAGTAGCAGTACTTCCCTAACCAGTCATGCATGATTTCTGCAAGGACAGAACCTGCATGATTTCTGCAAGGACAGAATGAGTTACATGGGTCATTTCAATAAGAAGAAAACATGTTATCAGTTACTGAGAACCATCAGGTGAGAATGAGATGTTAGAAAAGCAGCAGAACACTGAATAGGATAACGAGAAAGAAGTTGAAAATAAATCCTCACAGTCTCGTACAATAAGTTGAATAACACTGGCTTAAATTTAAAGTCAAAGTAAACCACCATAATCTAACACAGTGAAAAACTAAAACAGTTTTATTGGTGTTAAATACTTCTCTTTTTTTCAATTATAAACAAATAAATGTTTATTGTAAAATTATACTGACAGTGACACTTTCAGTTCCTGTAGTAACTTTCTGTAGTAAATGAAACTGAAAATATACCTATACAGATAATCATTCTTCTTATTTGATTGAACAGTTAAAGATTCCATGTTTACAAATAGTCACAGGACTTTTAAAGAACAGCAAATACTTGTTTTATTTTTATCATTCAAACAAGTCAATGTCTTTCACAGGAGCCATGCCTAATGAATAAATTATCTGTGTCAACATTCTACATTTGACGTACTGCATGATTATATTAAAGTATATATTTGTATGAATGAATTAATAACAAAATGTATAATATTCAGGACTTTTCTTACTTTGTGCCTGTCTGTATGATATAGATGTCCTTGCCCCTTATAGACTCCTTGATCTCCACTATGGTCTCTGCAATCATAGCATTACACACATTAAAATAAAATATTCCCCTTGAACGCTGACAAAAAACAACAACAACAACAAAACAACAACAACAACAACAAAAAAACAAAGAAAAACAACCCATTTTATTGGTTAAAAAGACACAGACAGTGAGGATATCAGGAGGGAACCTAAGAAATATAGATGGAAAAAAACAACAACAAAAAACACACACCCCAAAGCAAAAAAAAACAAACCAGAGAAAGATTGGCAGAACAGAAGATTAAGATCAAGAGTAAAAAAAAAAAAAAAAAAAAAAAAGCAAAAAAAATTGAATTCATGCTGAAAGAATGAGTCCTGAGTAAATAAGACTGAAAATATACCTGGAGAAAAGGCAGCCAATGCTGCTTCATGCTTCCCATCATGTATCGCACAAGTAAATTATCTATAAACATATCTGGAGTGGAACTCACCTAGAACCTTCATAAAGAATGGGAACTCTGGTTTGCTTTCTTGCACTTGTGGTAATTTACTTGTGAACAACCTGGTGGGAGACACCACCTTACCCAAACAGAACTCGGCACTGGCTTTCAGTTGTGCTCTCCTTGGTGCAAACATGACTGTGCTTATTCATAATAATATTAATATGCTCCTGCTATCCTGGTCCCATTCAGATCTCATTTCACATGACTTGTACATCATTCTCTGATTCTGTTCTTCCATGTCTGACAAACCAAAGCAGAACTGTAATATATTATATGCATATATAAGTCATAACTTTATATATATGTAATATATATTTAATACATACACAATATATAAATATATATATATAAAATAGTTATTTGATAAATTGCTGATACATGTATGTCATGATCATCTGAGAGAGACAGAGTGAGAAAAAGATATCGATCAGCCACAATGTGATTGTGTATAAAAACATTTTAAAAAACCACCCCCACACACAGTGACACACACACAAAAACACAAACAAACAAACAAACAAAAAACCACCCTTATTACACCAATTTTTCCATTGACACTTATACCTCTGTTTGGCTTGTGATAAATGGAGATATCAGCAAGACGGAGACCGAGTTTTCTGAAAAATGAATTAACATAGGCTTGAAAATATAACAATGCCAAAGGAATCAATAATTACTTACAGAGCACAAATAAAATCTGAGAAAAATGTGCAATAAGCATACAGTAATTCCAGAAATCAAGTCTAACATCACTCATCATGTCAGAATATATACATGTAGTGTAAGGTCACTCAGATTCATCAACAAAAGCTGCTGAAGAAGTTACAGGTATGCCTGACCCTAAAATTGGTGATCACTTATAGAATACTTTTTCTTCTTCCGGATGATGCCCAGGGTCAACCAGTTGACCATTATCAGCATTTTGTAGTGGTGGGTTCCGGTTTAAAAAAATAAAAATAAAATAAAGTGGCAGTGGATCAGCTGAGTGCCAGTACTGCCACCTTCTTAACTCACTCCATGCCAAGAGTTTTTGCCCTTGCCAATCCCTGAAAACCCAGGGTTTGTATAGGATGGGGAAAAAATTGTAAAAAAAACAAATGAACACCCAGACGATTGATATTTAGTATATGTATGCAAGGAATGTTGTTCCATATGTGTGCAAAAAATCAAAGTATTTACTCACCATCTTGATGTTGATCGCGGTATACATATTTTGTGTATTTTTTAGCATTTTTGCACCCATCAGAAAGGTACACCAAGTGCCCTTGAACATGTTCCACATCACATTCTAACACTATTTGAGGAACTGAAGACCTAGTGCATGCAATGAAGTATGAACAGGTGGTGAAGAAAGTTGAAATTCACACATACAAAAAAAAATATTGTCTCTACATAATGAATAAAAAAGGAGTTCACTGTACACAAAAGCCTGATGTAGTATCACCGACAATAGTCTTGTCTTGAGTGGAAGAGCTCATGGCAGGTGATGCTGAGTCCTGGGAGGGAAAAAGGAAAAATTGTCAGTCCAATCACTGGTGAAAACACTTGCAAAATCGTCTGTTTCCTCAGTGGTTTCGTCGTCTGTGTCTGTCTCATGTGTTGGCACATGTTCCTCACTTTCCTCTCCATTGTAAACACTCTCTTCAGCGGCCAAATCTATTTCTAGTTCATCAGGATCTGGTTCAAATTCACTGTCCGAAGAATCAGCATTATCTCCTTCGACATCAGAGCCTTCACTTTGGATCATTTCCAAAACATCTTCGACGCTGAGTAACATTTCACCTCTCCGAACGTGTCGAACACTTCGCCGTGACGCCATCTTGTCAAACAACTTACAAAGCTGACAGGGGGCATGCTTTGTTATCAACTGCGGTTGAGCTTATCGCGACACACACGCAGCATGTGTGAATGAAAAGCTGACCAGAGGTGACGTAAGATATCACATCTGCTTTTGATTTTCGCATCCGACGCGTCACTCCGACAGCACGACTTTTTAAAATCCAAGTCCGCATATGCGGACATTGGCATCCAACGCTTTCTCCGACGATGTCCGCATATGCGGACAATGGCAGCGAGTGAGTTAATGAAGTTGACAAGAGTTAAGACATCAACAGTCTCCTGGGGCAGGGCATTCCAATCACGGATTGTTTTTGTTGCTGGTGGAGGTGTGGGCACTTGACTTTGGTCATGCCCCAGCTGATCTTATATATCATGACCAATCTGGCTCTCCTCCTATGCCGTTCCAGGGTTTCCCACCCCAGTGTCTGCAGCAGTACGGTGACACTGACTGTCCTCTGGTGTTTACTGAGGGCAAATCGTGCTGCTCTTCATTGGACTGCTTCTCTTTTGTCTATCTCTTTCCTGGCGGTGGGGTCCCATGCTGTACTGGCGTATTTGAGGATAGGGCGTATCAGGGATTTGCAGGCGAGTGACCTTATTTTGATTGACGCCTTCCTCAGGTTCCTTTGTAGGAAGCCGAGTGTCCTGTTTGCCTTTGTCACCATGTTGTTGATATGGTTCGTGAAGCGGAGATTGGACTGGAGTGTGACGCCAAGATATTTAGTGGCTGTCACAGACTCCAGCCAGTGACCTTGCAGATGGTACTCCCAAGGACTGCTGTTTAACCTCGTGGTGCACGTGAGGTCACTACATTTTTCAGGATGGAATTTCATCTCCCATTCATTTTCCCAGGTCTCTAGTTTCCTCAGGTCATCTTGCAGGGTGTTGTGGTCACTTGGGACTGTGATGAGACAGTACACAGCAGTGTTGTCTGTGAAGAGGCAAGCTGGGGATGTCACTCACGATGCTAGGTCGCATATGTATACCAGGAACTGGCAATAGTGGCATGGACCAAGCACTGAGCCCAGCGATACTCCTGATCTAACCGGAGTGTGACCAGACCTCTCTCCGTCCACAGCCACATACTGTCTTCTGCTATCCAGGAAGCTCTCAATCCATGAGTTGGTGATGTTTCTGACGCTGTAGTGATCAAGCTTATACAGCGGGAGAGAATAATTAACTTTGTCAAATGCTTTGGCAAAGTCCATCACCATGATGTCAGTTTCATCTCTTCCCTCAACTTTGGCAGTCAGCTCGTCGAGAAACTCCAGGAGCTGTGTCTCACAGGAGCTGTGGCGGCGGAACTGGTGTTGTTCATCGCCCAGTATGTAGTTCTCTTCCAGGTGAGTCATGAGCTGGCTCACTATGATGTGTTCCAGCACTTTACAGGGCACACTGGTCAGAGATACCAGGCGGTAGTTTGCTGGGTTGTAGTGTTCACCCATCCTGTATATAGGTGTGACTGTCACCACTCTCCCATCATCCGGGACCTGTCCTGAGTCAAGGGAGCACTGGTAGATCTATCCATGTCAGGACAGGGGCCACTTCAAGGGTACATTCCCTGAGGACTCTTGGTGGCAGACCATCAGGGCCAGTGGCCTTGGTTGGGTTTAGTCCAGCAAGGAGCTTGTGTACACCAGCTTCAGTGATAGTGATGTTGCCCATAGTTGGATAGTCCTCTCTGTTGCCCTACATGTTGCATTTATTGCTGAATTGGTCTGGTGTGTATTTGTCTCCATTGCTAAAAGCGCTGTCAAACTGAACGTTGAGAGCTTCAGCCTTTGCTTTGGAGTCCGTGATCAGTTTACCCTGAACCTTGAGAGGGGCTACTCCAGAATTAGAGGACTTCTGGTGTTTGACTAAGTCCAGAAGCATCTGGTGTCATGGCAGGGCCTTGAGTCGTCTTCTGTGTTCTTTTGCGAGAAGAGTCTCCGCATGTAATTCCAGTATGCAAGCCGGAGTTTTCTTTGGATCTCCCTCTCCAGGGCCTTAACTTGATCTTGGTAATGAGTCTGGCACATCCTCCGGTGATCTGTGGTCTTTGATTCACTATGCAGGCCTGGTGTGCGGTGGTGGGAGTCTTGCGTTCTGTGATCTACTGTCACTTGTTTTTTCATTTTCCTGTACTTGTGGTCCCTTTTCCTACAGAGACGGCACAGTTCAGGGGTGAACCAGGGACAGGAAGCCTTTGGTCTTGCTGTCTTGTGGGGGATGTTCTTTGCCATACTTGTGCTCAGCCAGGTCTTGAAATGCTGCCGTATCTCCTCTACTGGGGTGTTGTCATCCATGGCGTCAATGTCTGGTTGGAGGCTGTGCATGTCTGTCTTCAGTCCCTCCCAGTTGGCCTTGTTGCACAAGGGGATCTGTCTTGGTGGGTTGGTCTTCCTAGTCACACAAGTGAGGAACTCACAGTAGTCTATCTCATAGTCAGTCGGGGGACCATTTCTACACGGGGGATCAGTTCTGGTCGGTTGGTCAGGATGAGGTCTAGTGTGTTCTGCCTTCTGGTAGATCATGGACCATCTGTTCCAGACTGCGGTCATCCAACAGATCAAGGAAAGACTGGTGAAGTCCAGGGCACTGACATTTTGGCTTAATAGAGACTGTCTGTGGGTCAGAAATCCAGTCAAAGCCAGGGAAGTTGAGATCACCAGCAATTAGAATCTGTGCACTCTCAATAGCGGCCGCCCTCCTGAGACTTTTCTCAAAGTTGTTGAAGCTTGCCTCATCGCTGACATCAGGGCAATAGTAGCAGCAGATGTAGAGTGATCTGTGGCCAGGTGTCAGCACCTTCACCCAAATCGCTTCGCAGTCTGTATCTAGCTCTGGGACCAGTGTGCACTGCAGTTCCTCTCTAGTGGCTATAAGGACGCTGCCAGCACCTCTGCCTCCTCTGTCCTTGCGGAAAGCCATGTAGTGAGAAGGCAGGAATTCTGAGTCCTTAATATCTGGATGGAGCCAGGTTTCTGTACCAAAGAGAATATTTGGTTTGATACTGTCGAAAAGATGCTTAATTTCAGCTTGTTTTCCACTGACAGACTGAAATTTGAAATTAAGCAGGCGAAGGGGTCTTGATTGCTCTTTATTCTATTGACTGGCTCTTGTAGGTGTTGAGCAGTGAAGGGGCTTGAAGTCAGTCTCTACGGGTGATGGCAGAGAGCTATCGCTGAAGTGTGAGATGTGGTGGTGTTCCGCTTCAATACCAAAATGGTCGAATGCTGTCTGACTGTAGTTTGGACTGCCACAGATCACACAATGCCATGATACCTGGGACGATTCCAAGTTCTGGTATGTCTGCTGTCCAATGCTCTGGCAAGATGCATGAAACCAGAGACCACAGGTTTCACATGCCACTCCTCTGTCTGTCCAGCCTACAGTTCTGTCACAGGTACCACATGGTGCGTGTGATGATTCCTCTGCTGTGGACTGGGACTGTGGGTTGGTTAGATCTGGTGATTGAGTCACTCTGTTTACTTAAGTCTTTGTGGGCTGAATGGACCAGGGTTTGGCTCTGGGGTGTATGACAGACAACAGCAGGCTGACTAGGTACAAAAGTATGAGTGTACTGTGATAAGGTGTTCCCTTCTTCAAACCTCTTGCTCTGCCTGTAGTCTGGATGAAGATGGCTAGACCTGGTCCAAGTGTGCGCATGACATTCTTCTTGGAAGTTTATAGTAGTAGTAGTAGTAGTTAGGGACTGGCAAGTCATCTGCCTAGACCTCTCGGCCTTTTTATATCCCCATCTTCACTTCTTCCATTATATTTTATTAATTTATTTTCTTCTTCTTTTGTTTGTTGCAGCTGGGCGGGGTACGCAAGTACACTTCTGTAAGAAACCTTGTTTTATTCATCATAATAATAAAAAAAAATTCTTTTAAAATGGCGTTGGTGTCAAGGATATTTTTGAATGTGTTAGTATTTTGTGCAAGTTTAACTTCAGTTGGTAGTGCATTCCATGTTTGTGCAATTTGGTTCACCAATGAATTTTTTCCAATGTTGGTGTTGCAGTGTTCTAAACAAATTTTCTTTACCAAGTTCCTTGTACTATCATAGTACGACATTCTAAAGATATGTCTTGCATTTACATCATTTATGTTATTTATTATCTTATCAGTTTCAATCAAATCTCCTCTTACTCTTCTACCTTTTAGTGAGTACAGATTTAAGTATGTAAGTCTTTGTTGATAACTCATATCTTGCATTCTTTTAATTATTTCGTTGCTCTTCTTTGGACCCTTTCTATTGCTATAGATTGTCTCTAAGGTATGGGTGCCACACAATATTACCATATTCTACATGCGATCTAACTAATGCTTTATACAGACTGAGAAATACATCTTTATCTAAGTAATTGAAGGTTCTCTTAATTACACCAATCATTTGATTGGCTTTATTTATAATATTATCAATATGCGTATCAAAGGCTAGTATATTGTCAAACATTATTCCTAGGTCTTTCTCACTATGGCATTTCTCAATATTCTGTGTCGTGTTTTCTATTTTGATATGGTAATTCACTAATTGTTATTTGGATTTTTTTTTCTTATGTGCATTACTTTACACTTTGAAACATTCAAATAAAGGTTCCATTAAATAAAAGTTCCATTTGTCAGACCATTCTTGTAGTGTATATAAATCAGTTTGTAATGTGAGACTTGTGTGCATCACCATATATTTTAGTGTCATCTGCAAAAATTTTACACATACTTTGTATAAAATAAGATGTTGGTGTATTTTTCTGGGAGTGAACTTTTAAGTGGAATGCAATTGCACGCTAAAAGCAAAACCTTAAAGTTTTCATTACGTTCAGTGTTTAACCTCCTTTTCACACCTCCTCATGGGCATATACGAGAGTGATACGATGCATAATATGAACACAAAACTAGTTTGCAAACTCAGGGGAGATAACAGCTTGCTGTGACTTGGTGTCTCGCGCTCAGATTTATGGATATATACTATTCCCACGTTATAAACACAAAAAATCCAACTTACGTGGCAACAAGCGAGCAAAGTTCGGGATGTGAGTTTCCCGCAAGAAGTATTATGGGACCTTTAGTCCCAAGAGTCGCGGAGCTCATGGTTCAGCACGTTGATTTTCTCCTTTTTCCGAGTGGATCTGACGACAAGGCACCACCACGAAGCGGCCTTGACCTTATAGCCTACTCGATCAATGGTACATCCGGCGGAGTCAGACAAAAAAGAAAGTTGGATAAATCGAGAATATTTATAGCAGAACACAGAATGAACTATGAAATTAATGTAGTTTGACTTTCTATGTATTCTTGACTGACGCTCTTTCCCAAACCAGCGACGCAAATTCTGACCCCTTACTTGACCTCATTTACATGAAACCCGCGAACTGTCAGCTCTGGTCCCGTCTGCTCTATGTTTGCACGACTCAACCTTATCTTGTATAACCGAAGTAGAGTTGTTTGCACAGCATCACGAGTGATTATGTCGCAGTCTAAATATTTCACTCGTCAGAGAATAGCTTCTCAAACTGTTCAACCAAAGATAGGTCATTCGGATAATTCGATGAAAGTGGGGATACCAGCTTCAAAATCTGGCAGCAAGAGACGGCATGTGAAAATTGATTACAACACTGATAAAGGCGCTGTTGGAGACAAAAATAGTCAAGTGACAGTTAAAACAGAACAAGGTGACAACACAGTTGATCAGTCAACAAAACCTGCTAAAAAGGAATCATCAGAAACGGGAAAGTATGTTTTTAATGTGAAGGATGAGCCAGATGTGAAAACAGTTAAATGGGAGCCACCGCTGTGGCAAGAGCAGTTGGCAAACATCTTCGAAATGAGAAAGTTTAGAGATGCGCCTGTGGACACAATGGGGTGCGACATTATCGGAGACAGAGAAGCATCGCCAAAAGTATGTCTTTAACGCCCAGTTTGTGCACCTTTTGGCAATATCCACATATTTTCACCTGTGCTTTTCCGTTTACAAAATAAGATGGAAAAAGTGGAAATAATGTTCTCTACATTTCTTTCCCTACACTCTTTGACTGGCCTTTTGGAGGGGACGAAATGTAGAGTATATATATTACAATGTCATTTAAACAAATATACAATAATGAATTTTTCCGTCTTTGGAACCAAACTGAATGGAAAGAGAACAGAGAAAGAACTGTGGATATTGCCCATCTTTCAAAGATCAGATCATATGACATCGATAAATTCTGAATATGTGCAGAAAGACAGGTGTTTTTCATGTCGCTTCTGTGTGTGCATACGAAATTGTTTCTTCTCGTTGACATGAGAATTATCGGTAATTAAGCAATCAATCAGCCCCTTATTACTATAGTATATTAATTCAGAAGATATCAAAACTGTCATTTTACTGAGGAGGGGGTTTGTGAAATCAGAAATTAAAACACAAGACCTATATTTGAATTTGTCTTTTGGAAGTTATGGAACTAATGAGTACACATGTGTATTGTGTATGTGAGTGTGTGTGTGCCTCCTGCATCTTTGAATTTCAAAATACATTATATTTAATTTTCATATGATGTTGCAGACATTCCGTTATCAGGTATTGCTGTCACTGATGTTATCCAGTCAAACGAAGGATGAGGTAACTTCAGCAGCCATGAGTCGCTTGAAACAACATGGGTGCACTGTTGACAACATCCTGGATACTCCAGATGATACACTTGGTCAGCTAATATATCCTGTTGGCTTTTGGAGGGTGTGTTTATTATAAATTGTGTGTTTGTGTGTGATCTTATGTATGTGAGAAAGGTAGCAGAATGGTTTTAATTTAAGACATTTACCTGCCACTAGTGCCAGTACTGTATCCCTGTTGGCCTGGGTTCAAATCCTGGTATCACCCTTTCTCCAATGGAAAATCAAACTGAGCGTCTAGTCATGGCTAAAAAAAAGTGTTGTCCTCATGCAAAATTCTGAGGAAGAGACACTGACAGGTACACAAATAAATGTGTATATTATATATATGTGCACACACTAAAGGCCCAGCTAGTGCACATTTGTTTATGCTGCTCATCGGGCATCTGCCTAGCAGATGTGTTGTAGTGTACACACATAATATGACCCCTTCATATGTCAAACACACACACACACACACTTTAAATTTGACATTAACCTTCACCGTACTTGGTTATTTTCCCACTTATCCATATTTAGTGGGTCTCACAGACCCACACTCGCTAAAGAAGGAATCCAGAGCTTACCCCCTATTCATACATCGTGGGTCTGACAGACCCATACAAATTAATGTGGGCTTTTCCAACTTCAATAGACTGAGCAACACGTTCCTGTCATCAGATCTTTTCCCACCCCTCTTCCGGCCAATCAATAGCAGCCTCTGTATGTCTGTGTCTGTGTCTGTGTGTGGCAGCCTCTGTATGTGTGTGTGTGTGTATGTGTGGCAGCCTCTGTATATATATATATATTTGTGTGTGTGTGTGTGTGTGTGTATTTGTGTGCGTGCGCGAGCGTGTAAGTATACGCGTCAGGAGAGCTCTGTGCGCGCGCGCATGTGTGTGTGTGTTCGTATGTGTGTAGAGGATGAGGTATGTGTGTGTTTGCATGTGTACTGTAGGAGCAACGGAATACTGGAATGTGCGGGTGTACACACACGCACACACACACACACACACGCACGCACACGCACGCACGCATGCACACACACACACACACACACACACACATATATATATATGTCATCGTCAGGAAAAGGGATAGGCAAGATGTACGTGTAACAAAGACCATGTGCGGCGCCGAGTGTTGGACAGACCATCGCCTTGTAGTCTCGAAGCTGAATATTCGAATCCAGCCCAAGAGACGCCCCCAAGGCCAGAAGGCTCCAAAACGGCTTAACATCGCTAAGCTGAAAAACATCACCATCAAACAGTCCTTTGTGGAGCTGCTGGAAGATCGTCTGGAATCCGCCTCTCTGGACAACCAGAATGTGGAGTCTGACTGGAGGACCCTGCATGAGCTGATCTATAGTACAGCTTCAGAGACCCTGGGACCCATGACCAGAAAGCACAAAGACTGGTTTGATGAAAACTGTGATGAAATCAAGCAGCTTCTGGATGAGAAACGCCGTCTGCATCAAGCCTACCTGAGCAACCCAAAGTCCACATCAAAAAAGGATGCGTACGATGCCATCCGCAGGACTGTTCAGCAAAAGTTACGCCAGATGCAGGATAAGTGGCTGAGTGACAAAGCTGATGAGATCCAGGGATATGCTGACAGGCACGATATGAAGAGGTTCTATGATGCCTTAAAAGAAGTCTACGGCCCCACATCCTCAGGATCATCCCCCCTCCTCAGTGCAGATGGGAATACCTTGATCACCGAGAAGGAGAAAATTATCGAACGCTGGGCTGAGCACTTCAACAGTGTCTTAAATCGCCCTTCCTTCATAAATGATGAAGCCATAGACCGTCTCCCACAAGTCCCCATCAACGAAACACTGGACGATCCGCCAACACCTCTTGAGACCCAGAAAGCAATCCATCTGCTATCCAGTGGCAAAGCACCTGGCTCAGACTCCATACCAGCAGAGGTCTACAACGATGGAGGCACTGTGCTGACTGAGAAGCTCCATCAGCTGTACTCACTCATGTGGAAAGAAGAGATGATCCCCCAGGATTTCAAAGATGCATCTATCATTCACTTGTACAAGCGAAAGGGGAACCGGCAAGCCTGTGATAACCATCGGGGCATTTCCTTGCTCTCCATCGCAGGCAAGATACTTGCCAGGATCCTACTAAACCGCCTCACAGCACACCTTGACCAAGGTCATTTGCCTGAGAGCCAATGTAGATTCCGGAAAGAGCGCGGAACCACCGACATGGTGTTTGCTGCAAGGCAGCTGCAAGAGAAATGTCAGGAGCAAAATGCTGCTCTGTTCTCCACCTATGTCGACCTCACCAAGGCCTTCGACACCGTGAGTAGAGAGGGACTGTGGAAGATCATGGCCAAGTACGGATGCCCTACCAGCCGCCGTGGCGAAGTGGTTAGCGTCGCGGACTGACGGCTGGGAGGACGCGGGTTCGAATCCCAGCGGAGGTGGGTTTTTAGGCCCGTGGCCGGCTCCTACCCAGAGTTGAGTGTGCTGTGGGCTTAAATGGGGAGACTGGGACCACACAGTCGAGTGTCATCCACTTCAAGGATGCGTCTTTGGGTGTGTTGCTCTAATTACCTGACCAACACTGCAAGTGTCTGTTTCTCTCGGGCCTGGTTAACGCCGGGATATCATTATGACAGGAAGCGTAGAGTACAGCCTTGTCACGCAGTCCCAAACCAAAATGGACCTCCATAGCAACATCGTCATCATCATCGTCATCCTCCTCCCCCTTCATCGTCATCAATATAAACAAAATAGTCTCAAAGTCTGTGGCCTTTCATGCCCTGCTCTCATGGTGACCTCAGTTTCGATACCCCTCCACTTCCGTGCTTTGGGTGAGTCCTGTCAATGTCGTCAGTGTCGGCAGATTCATGGGGGGGCTGTTGTTTGAGGGACGTGGTGGCGGTCTCCACTCTGGGAGAGACGCTCGCTCAGTCTGGCTCCGCGACTAAGCCATTATTGTCGTTAGTAGGGGGCTTAGTAGGTGGTGTCCTAAGTACGTTAAAACAGAACAGGCACCACTGAACACCACTGAAGTGACTCAGCAGCAGTGCAGGGTCTCCTCTGGTGTGTGGCCTCCAGGCGACCTAACATCGATGGTTCCCTTTGGACTGCCGACGCTGGGACTGCGACGGACGAACCCGGGTGTGGCCGAGTATGGGGGAATCTAAATGAGCGGCGTGGGAGTAATGCCACTGAAACGGCGCAGATGATGGGGCAGCAAAAAAAAAAAAAAAAAAAAAAAGTACGGATGCCCTCGGAAATTTATTTCCTTGGTCAGCCAATTCCATGAAGGCATGCAGGCTCGAGTCCAGGACAATGGCGAAACATCTGCTCCTTTTGCTGTCACAAATGGTGTCAAGCAAGGCTGCGTCCTGGCTCCAACGCTGTTCAGCCTCATGTTCTCTGCAATGCTTACTGATGCCTTCAGAGATGGCGATGTTGGAATCGACCTAAAGTATCGAACAGATGGCAAGCTAACTTGATGGCAATTAATAAACTTGATAATCATCAAAATATAACTTGCCTGAGGCAATGACACTGGTAGCCTGCTGTACTGTTGTGTTCTCCGTGAGAGCCGGATGCGATGTGCCAGCCAACTACAGAAGCAGTGAGGTAGCCTATGTGTCATCAGTCACGTACGCACAATCACTTCGTTCCACGTAGTACAAAGGGATTATTGGTTTGTTCCCTTCTTTTGTGAGTGTGGGTCTGAGAGACCCACGAATTACGAATAAGGGTACTTAGTGTTTTCTCTTCTTTGGGGAGTATGGGTCTGTAAGACCCACAACGTAGGAATGCAGGTAAAAATTTTCACAATTACGTAACTGATTAACTAATCAGTTAAAGTGTACATTAATTTACTAAAATGATGCATATGTTGTGACAACAAAAGTCATGAAATTTCAAATTAATCGGACACCAAATATATTTTAAAGGCATTTTTTAAGGCAAAAATGGGTCTGTCAGACCCACAAAGTACGGTGAAGGTTAAACTGAAGAACACACATATCAGTATATATTATGCAAAATGTGTGTGTGGTGATCTGATGTATGCGAGAAAGGTGGCAGAATGGTTTAAGATGTTTACCTGCCACTTGTGGCAGTACCATATCCCTGAGGGCCTGGGTTCAAATCCTGGTATTGCCTTTTCTCCAATGTTTGGAAAATCAAATTGATTGTCTAATCATTTAGATGAGATGATAGACTGTGTACACACACAACCATGGGGGAAATGATTTCTTTCACTGAGGACTTTTTGTTGGATATTGGAGTTGGTGATTTTATTTAAACTTACAACTGAGTAGATTCCACATTGGATTAATGATTTGTAAGAAATGATGTAGATCTATTTTTCCACAGCCTTTAGCGTGAGAAGAGAGAGGGGAATGTAAGCTCAAATGTCTATTGTTTGTTTTCTTTCTTTCTGATCAAGGGAACTTATTGTCATTTGGTGAATTCATGTGTTTTGTATATTTCGAAGAAAAGTTGTAATAAAAAACTTGTATTAATAAACTATTAATATTATACAGTTTGATCTCTAAATGTCAGTTGATTGTGCTTTCAACAATGAATGAAACGTCTCTGGACAGCGAAAGGTGGAGTACATCAAAAGGACCTCTCAGATCCTGAAAGACCAGTATGACAGTGACATTCCTGGCACACTGGAGTTGCTGTGTCAGCTACCTGGGGTGGGTCCCAAGATGGCTCACCTGACCATGAAGAGTGCCTGGAGCACCATCACTGGCATTGGAGTAGACACCCATGTGCATCGCATCTCCAACAGGCTGAGATGGGTGAAGACCAAGCAGCCAGAGGAGACCAGAAAAGCCCTAGAGGAGTGGTTACCCAGGTTTGTGGACACTGTCCCAGCAAATGTTGCCACAGTAGACAGTAGATTATTGTGGTTTGTGTATTAGTTTTTGCTTTGCACTAGAAGTGGTTTGTTTATGGGTGTGCACAAATGTAAGAAAGAGTCCTAGATTGAGAGAAAGGAGATGTGCTCCTATATTGTATTCATATAGTTTTCTCAGTTTGTTTTTCTGTTTCAACTTAAAGGGTGGCTTTACCACCACAGTTCTGACCTAAAGATATTCCACCCAGTTTTTATTATTTTAGATAGCCAGAAAATGTGGGTAGACTTATGCCAAATTTGAGATTGACTTACATTTATGAAAGAATTCATAAGAAGACACTTCATAACATTTATTTAGCATGGCAATTTCCATGGAAAAGAAAGATGGACACAAAGAATAAGACGTCAGTTGATTTCAGGTTTTATGTCCAGTCACATATTCATGCACAACTTTAGAGAATTCTGTGCTAAGTCTCCCACAGAGCTCTCAGAGAGTTTATATTACCACAGTTTCTGGCCTGTAATGTAATACAGCACATAAGGTATGCCATCTGAATTTAAAGAAAAAATATTTTTAACATATAGATTAATAAGCCATACGTACCTGATCAACTGTTTTTGCTCAAAGCAAGAATAATCTTCAGTTTTAATGTATTTTCAGTGTATTTGTTTGTGATTATATGCATACATATGCAAATATGTGTGGACATGTGCATAACTTGCATATGTGCATGTGAGAATATGTGTATGGTTACCAAGGTTTCTGGACATTGTTCTGTTTATGTATGTTAATATGTGTGTAGGTGCATATGTGTGTGCATGTGCACACAGACATGTACAATATTCACAAACTTGTGCATGCAATGGTATACTTTTCAGAGAACACTGGAGTCAGATCAACCACCTGCTGGTTGGATTTGGCCAGCAGACATGCACACCTGTGGCTCCGAAATGTGTTGGCTGCTTGAACAAAGACATATGCCCCTTTGCCAAGTCTCCACAAGCAAAAGTGAAGAAAGAGACTGTGAAAGAAGAGAAGTGAATCTTTAAGAAAGTTAAGGGAGCAATGTCAGGATAGTAGAAATAGAGACCAGAGAGAGGGTGTGTGTGTGTGAGTGAGTATACAGTGGTGAAGATAGATGCTGATGATTTGTATGTTTATCAAAAACCACAAACTAAAATCTTCATGCAAGGTCTGAGTCCAGCGGCAATATTTTGAACTTTATGTGGTGTATTTCATTATGTTGAATTAACACTTAGTACATGTGTATAGTGAGGCCAGCATGCATAAGATATAGAATTGTGAACAGAAAAATCAGATGCAGCAAACTCTTATCCTTTGAATTCAGTTTTGGGCTTTGATGCAGATCTCCATATTTAGGTTCTTCAGTGTAATTCTCCTTATTTCATCCATGCTTTCTGTAAACAGTGTGATCAAAACATCCAGATGGACTTGGAAAAGTTTGTCTGTGAATTTGTTGCAAAGTCATAGCATTTTCAACTTGTAATTTTGGTGGATTGCTGCTGCTGCTTGTTGATGGATTTCATTATGTAGCATGTACACAAAATCATTTTGCATCAAGGAAGAATATTGAAATCCTTGGCTATCAGTTTTTGGAAGATACAACACTTTGAATGGTTATTTAGCATTCCTTCCTTCATTATATCTTTCATATGCGCATATATTACATACTTGTATATAACTATACATAATTTTTTCCTAGTTTTCTTTTAAATAGTGGGGTTTCTTTTGGTACTTGCCTATGGTATGCTGGAGCCTGTTATGGGTTTGAATCTCAGACATCCAAGTAACAGATTGGCATTCTTTTTGCCCCTTTTGATGTGTTGTTGTTTTGGTGGTGTCATTCACTCATTGTAGTGTCACACAATGGTCCCCACCACTTTCCTTGGATGGGTGATTTATTAGTGTTAAAAAAAAAGAAAGAAGAAAATTACGTGTGACAGTTTTTTGACAGGGTTTTGTGTTAAGCAATCATTTTTTTTAAATTTAGTTGGGAAGTTGTTATGTGACACTTTTTGACTGTCTTGTGTTAACTGTTTAATTTTTTTTTATTGGGAAGTCCTGATAATTATGGCCTGTGGTCAGCTGGACTATCAGTAACAATGTCAGATGTCTGAATCCTGAGATGGTTATCTCTGTAAGCCATATCACATGAGGTGTTTGTCATTGTTAAAACTGATTTTACTGTATTAGGTTTATTGCTTGATAATCATTATTTCAGATGTCGTGTTATGTGCATTATATTTTGTATCACTCTGGATATACCAGTGTGCATTGTGTTTATTGTATTATATGTGTCATGAATAATGAGATTGATTAAAAAAAAAAAGAAACATAAAATCCAACTTAAGTTCTGTGTGTATTGTGTAACCTTGTGCAGAACTGAAGAGAAATGAGGGAAAAAAGAGAATATGAGCAGATAAAGAAATATGAAATGAAATAAAAATGAAGTAGAAAATGATGGTGAAATTAGTACCTCAATTTGAGTGATCAGTAATTAACTTCAGTTCTTGGTTGATTCAGTACAATTCACTAATTTTTCACCAACATACTCATGAATTGCTACTAGGCTGCTTGTGTTTTAAAGATACAAAAAATTGTGTGTGTGTGTGTGTGTGTGTGTGTGTGTGTGTGTTCTCTATTTAGTTTTGTTTAGAGAGACAATAAGGGCTGTATTTTTTATGTGTATCATTTATAACTATGTGTCTTCACATACATGGTTCACACACATATCAGCTCTCCAGCGTGTGTGTGTATAGATGCACATAAATGCACAAATCTAATCACAAAGTGACGCACACACACATGCACGCTCGCATGCACACTGACATACTTGCTGAGATGCATTCACATGCATATTCACGCATGCACACACACACACACACATACACGTTCACACACACACTTTAAATGTGCACATGGAGAAAACATTTCCGGCTGCCACGCTCATACTTCATGTCCGCCAACACACACACCCATAGATAACAGAAGATAATAGATAACAGGCAGCCTCTGTGGACAGAGCAAGCCTCACCAACTCCCCCCAAACATTTTTTTTTTTTTAAAGCAAAAAAAAAAAAAAAGCATTCTCCTTTTCTTGTTTTGATCTTGATTTTATTTCTTATTTGTGTTTGAAAAAAATGAAAAAGCATTTTATGAAGTCGTTAAGTTTTTGTTGTGAAGTATCATTTTCCTCTGGGAGAGCAGCCCAAATTCTGTGTAAAGAACTCTGTTGTGATGAACAAAAACGAAATCAACACTGCACATCATCATCAAGACACCAGTCAAACAACAGTTAAGTTCACTGCAAACTAAAGTAATGGGTCATTGGTGACACACAAACCTAAACAATGAATGAACAATTCGGATGTCACAGAAAATTCACAAATCATATCACTGTGATCAGTATAAGAAATTTATTCCCAGAAGAAAAGTGCATACAAACACACATACACAATTATGAGAGAAACACCATAACATTATCTTGAGTAATACATCGAAAACTATCCAATACTGCTGTGTCTGTTGGTATTGTCTATTTGTAACACCTGGCAGCTGCCGGCCTCACTGCACCATGACAAGAGTGCTAGCCAGAGTTCTAAGATGATCGTCAGCTGGAAATTTTCTATTAAGTGCTTGAAACAGACTTTTCGAAATGAACTGAAAGCAAAGAACAAGAATGAATCTGTACACACTCATGTCCACTAACTCATGAAATTCATTTGCGAAAATTTGACAGTGTGAATCAAAACAGATCATTAACCACGGAGGGGAGAGAGAAAGGGAAAAAAAAAAATCATTAGACACAGAGTTGCAAAAATCATTAGACACAGAGTTGCATAAAAATGATTATTTAGAAAATAGGATCATTATCTGTGGAAACAATCGAAAATATACGCTAATTCAAACCCTTCTTTCATATCAACACATTGAAACCATCAAACAAATTTGCAATACGCCACATGTAAAAAAAAATATGCAGTGACAGCGATATAGACTTTCTGAGGAACAGTACACACCAAAAAAAAAAAAAAAAAAACGACAAAAAACAAAAACAACAGAAAACAACATCTGAAATTATTGTATAAACAGGGTCATTGTTTTTTGTTTTGTTTTTTCCTTACTCTTTCAGGAACTCCTTGTTGTCTTTATCATTGTGAGTGAAAATTATGAACCAACTCGTTATAATAATATGAAACCACATCCCCCGAATTAAATTGTACGTGACTAACCGATGGGATACAAATCAATTACATTGAAAAAAGATGTAAATGAGTATGTATGAAATATAAAAAGAACTGCTGATGAGTCAGATTTACTTTATCTGATGGGGCAAACTTTCCCACCACAAATTTTTGTAATGGAATTATTACGAGAGTTTGTAGAAATAGTCTGAAATCGTGATAAAAAGAAAAACAACAACACCCCCCCCCCCCTCCCCCCAACACACACTAAATAACACAAAAAACAAGCAGGTAACAACAGCACAAGAACGAATTTTCCGTTAACAGTCGTACACAATGAAGCACAACGTGTGATACTTTAAGATGATGGAAATGATAGATATAAGACAATTATTCTTAAGTACAAGGAGATGGAACTATCGGCCCATGGTGGAGGGGGCAAGGTAGAGAACTCTAGGGGGCGGGGGAGAGGGGTGATGAAGGGAAGGGTGATGACTTTCAGGAATGCCGCATCAACCCGGGTCATAAAGGCCTCCTGTCTTGCAGCAGACACTGTTTCCTCTGTCAGGGTGGACAAAAGTGCGTGGGTAGGAGAACTTCCAGAAGCCAGGTGCAGGACTCAGTGCAACATTGTCGCTGTTTTGATTTAACACATCGACCAGTGTATCGTCTGCGAACTTATTCTAACTGTCGAGTTCAGACAGGAAGGTAGATCATTAAAATCATTTTGTGTACAAAACAAAACAAAAAAACAACCTTGCCAGTGGTCCGAGGACTGAGCCTTGCATAACACCAGAATGTACACGGATGCAGTCAGACCTCTCCCTGTGCACTGTTCGTCATGACAGGAATAATTTTATTCAAGTGATGATCTGGCCCCGGCTTCTATGGTGCATTAGTTTTTAACCAGTAGGCAATGCCCCATTTTGTCGAACGCCTTCGAAAAATCTATTACCATAATGTCCGTTTGTTTGTTTGTTGATTCTTCTGTACATGCGTTGTTTGATCGTCCATGAATCCTGTGAACTATTTTTCACAAGACAGGTCTTGTCGGAATCCATGCTGGAACAGGTGGAAAATGTTCTTACTCTGCATGAGTCATGAAATCATTCACTGTGAAGTGTTCCATGAATTTACATATGATCGTTTCGTTTATTTATTCATAGTATGTTTATCTAAGATGATGATATTATACTGAAAATAAATGATATTATTATTATTAATTTTGGATATTATCATTTCTATCATGATGATGATAATTATTATTCAGTGATTAGAAATAATCATTTCTGTATATTACATATATTTACATACGACTGACGTCAAAGAGACTGACATTTTGTTCTCAGCTGTATACTTTTGGTCTGTTTTAAACACAGACGTACTGTCCGCCAGTCAGAGGAAACCTAACTCTGGGAACGTGATCTTGCAAAGAAGTTTGTGAGGATGGGTGCAAGTTCCGCTGCTAATTCTTTGAGCCCAGTACCATCAAGGCCGGGAGCCGGCCTTGTGTGGATTTAGCCTCCGAAGCATCTTCTTATTTCCTTCTAATGTGACAACGATGTGATCAGCAGTGGATAGGTGTCTTCATTGGTATTAAGTCAGCAGTACTGTATGAAGTCTCTTCTCAAGTTCTGTCAGCGGACAGCTGGAGGAGAACACCAACTGGATCTGTTCATTCAGCACCTTGGTTTTATCAGCGGCGGACGTCCCCACCACAGAATACTACTGTTTAGTATTCTGTGGTCCCCACTACGCAGTAATCCCGCCTCATGGGCTTCACATCATTTTTTGTCCAGAATATTTTCTAAGGGTGTCCTGCCCGAGTGTTGCCATCTGTCCAAACTCTACAAGGACACAAGTCTCCACATACTTTCACTAGTTTCAGTATGCCTGCCGTATTTTTGATCTGGGCTTGATGTTTCTGCTACTTAAATGTTTATGCTTACATGTACGTTTGTACACAGTCAGGGTTGTATAATAAAATAACATGACTTCACTGGCTTTGACAGCCAGTGTTTACTTTTATATGAAAATTAATCCAAACAGACAGACAGACAGACAGGGCAGACAGACAGACAGACAGACAGACAGACACACACACACACACACACACACACACACACACAGAGCATGTGGTAGCTACTATTCCTTCTTTCTTTATACGTGTATCGGTTACAAAATAGAGAAATATATTTTCGACAGGTCATCTCTAGTCCGAGAAAAAAATCCAAAAAAAAACAACAACAACCAAACAAACAACAACCCCCCCCCCCCCACCCCCCCCACCCCCCACATACACACACACACAAACCACAGAAAAACACTCACCGCCACAACCATTATCAAAAACGCGTTATTCATTAAAACAGAAAATCACCATTTGTGTCTTAGTGACCACATGCACGCGCATGTATATGAAACACTTACGCGCAGGTATGCGCGCGCGCGCGCACACACACACACACACACACTCTCTCTCTCTCGCTCTCTCATGTTGCAGGGGCGTGTTGACAGTCTCCGCTCCAAGAGAAACGCTCACTCGACACGGTCTGTCTCCGTGACCAAGTGAACACTTTTATTGTCAGTAATGGGCGCAGTGGGTGATGTCCTTCACACACGGAATCAAAGACACGACTGAACAGCGGTGGAGTGACTCCGCAGCAGTGCATAGCAGCATCTCTTTTGCTGTGTGGCTTCCTGGCAACATGACATTGCTTCCTGTGGACTGCTGTCACTGGCAGACGAAGCTGGGTGCGTTGGACTGGGATGAAGAGCAGAATGGGGGGAAATGTCACTGAAAAGGTGATGATGGTAGGATAGCAAAAGAGGACTGAATGGTGGGTAAATGAGAACTTCGCGGACAGATTGCTCTTGAAGACAGGTCACAGTGACTTTGTATTATGGGCACTTACGCTGCCATGCTCAAGGAGCGTTTTGCTGGTACTCGCATCTGAAGCTGCTCATAGATGGACTACACAATTTTGGACAAAAGGAATTTCCACATGATATCTAGCATTATGAGTAGACTCTCAAGACAAAATATCATCAGCTACAGGACCTTGTGAGTTGAGGTGAGTTGAAGAACACTGAGAAAAGTCTCTTCCTCTTAAAAAAAAAAGTCTCAATATAACTGGTCTCTCCTCATTAGCTCCCACCCACATTCGACTGGATCGTTTGTTAAACTGTGACCACATCAAATAATAGTCATCTGGGGTCTTCTGGTTAAAACAACAGCAACAGCAACACACACACACACACACACACACACACATCCCCGCTTAGAAAGCTGAACCCTTTGTTTTTTCTGCTCCTCTGTGAGAAATGACGTATCCACGTTCCACTGTGCCACACGAAACACCATGTGTTCTACGTATTTCACAAACTGACATATGTGGATTCTTTTCAAGTACATCTACTCTTAAAATCTGTTCCTGGCCTCACTTGGATGTTCACATCAGTGTGCCTATGTGTCTTGCAAGTAAAACAGAATCAAGTTATCCAAATTACATGTCCAGACCTGAAGTTTTGTGAGAGACAGTCAACTCTGCATCAGACTGGGAATCATAACATCCTCTTGCTATCTCCAGTTCAAATGCTTCATCTCCTTCAGTGTTGTCTTCCAGTTTCATCCACTGCAGAACTTTTCTCTTCTGAATAACCCGGGCTTGTAAGCAGGACTTCAGCAGGCTCTCCACCTTGTCAGCAGGCCATTTGTGAATTTCAGCGTTGATTTTGGTGATGGTTTTCTTGATCCATCTCTCCATTTGGTGCTCTCTGTATCGATCAAGCAAACTGTTGAGGGTGTAGAGGTGGGGGTTTAGGGCGGAGTTGAAGGGGAGGATGAATAATGCCGCCAACACGTTCACCTCACCAGGAACAGACATGCCTACAGAGGACAACACGCCCATCAGTCCAATGGGAAACCAGCACAGGAAATCCGTCACGATGATGAGCATCAGCCTGCGAGCGATGGTCATGTCCTGCAGCTTGTTGCAGGATGAAGTGGACAGACGGACACTCCTAATGGCTTGGTAGATGCAGATTTGCCCAATGCCAATCAGGATGAAAAGAATAAAGTTGATGTAAATGAATACAGCAAACACGTACTGTTGTCCAGGGAACTGGGTTCTTGTGATAGGCAAAGGAAGGCAGAAGCCGTTGTGTCCGTACAAGCCCCATCCAACCATCTCAGGCAGCGTCGCCAAGAACAAGCCCAGCAGCCAGGCAAGGGCACATGCTAGTGAGGCAGATCGGCTGGTCATGTGAAGCTGACGTCTCAGCGGGAAGCACATGACGAGCAGGCGTTCAAGAGTGATCAGACAGACGACAAAAGCTGACACCTCACTGGACAGAAATGCAAGTATTCCTGCTGCCTTGCACAGCTCACTGCTGGTCCATTCTGTTTCCTTTGATATCCACACATTGCGGTAATGCACATCAGCTGACCCAATGAAGACTAAGTAGATTCCCATTAGTAGGTCAGAAAGGCATAAGTTGCCCACCAGGATAGTAAAACTTTTAGAACGTTTCTGCCTTACCTCCCGTAATCTGTATACCAACACGGCAATATTTGCTGGGATGTTGAAAGCAGCTAAGATCCACACAGCAATCTGATAAAATCGATGATTCAGAAGATCATCACACGATGACAATTCATCCATAGGTGCGAAGCATTCAGGTATTGCAACATCATGGAAGTATGAGCAGCACAGTTTGTAGTTATCAGCATGGAGCGTTTTCAGATGAGAGAGTCCAGAGAAAACATTTTTGTTGAAATCAGTTATGTCATTTTGACGTAGGTCTAGATCAGTTAGCTCAGGTAATGAAGCAATAATATTGTCTTCTATTGAATGTAATCCAATACTGACCAATGATAATTCTTTTAAGTGTATCATCCCTGAAGTTTTTATGAACTGTGTAAATGTTGAATCTATGCTTTGGATGAAAGGATTTTTTGACAAAGAAAGATATTCTAATCCAGTGAGCTCAGAGAAAGAAACGGAAGAAAGTTCCTCTAACATGTTATAACTTAGATCGAGTATCTGAAGCCGTGGCATGCTTGTCAGATTTACAAAGTTTAGTTCACAGTGTGAAAGATTCAAAAAGAGCAAATATTCCATACTTTGAATGTTTCTAAGAGTTGGCTGGATGACTCCACTGATATCCAGATACCTTGTATTCAGATGCTCAAGAGGATCTATCATTGACTGGCACTTGTAGGCATAACCTTCACACGTGCAATTTGGAGGACAATTAAGATCACAATATCGTTCATCATCTTTGTTTGGGCAATGGGGTATTCCATCACAGAGGTATTTGCCATGAATACAGTTGCCAGAAATGTGACAACGGTAATACCCTGGGCAAGTCAGATTCTCTGTTGGGATGTTCTCATCAATTCCAGTGGGACAATCCTGTTCTCCATTGTTCAAGAGAAACGTTGGAATGCACAAATGACTGTCACACTGAAAATACCCTTCACTGCATTCAACTCCAGCACGCTCTAAATGGAACATACCAAACCCATCAAAATCGACTGCTTTCAACTGAGATTCTTTACCTCGGAAAGTCTTTTTATTTCCGGGCATCTGGCAGGCCTGGAAGTACTCTCTGTATCGCTTTGGGACACAGCCTTGGCTTGGACATAGAACCGTTTTAACACTGCATGTTATGCAGTCTTCCTCATCACTGCTGTCAAAGCAATCGTTGATGCCATTGCACCCCTTCTTCTTTGAGATAGTCTGGAGATTGGTGCAGGTGAAAGTCGCATTCAGCAAAGGCTTAAACTGTGGTGCCATGCAGTTGACTTCATCACTGCCGTCTGCACAGTCATCCACAGCATCACATACAAACGAGTAGTGCACGCTGTGACCCAGCTGGCACTGAAAATTGGGAAAGACAGATGGCTGCTGAAGTTGACTGACAGCAAAACCGTTCCACTGACATGCATGGAATGTTTGTACCAGTGATCCATCCGGGCATTTCTTTGTTGGAAACACTGTAACATGCTTTGCAGCTGGTTGGAGATGGAGGAATTTCAACTTTTCAATCTTTTGCCGGCGTTTACTTGCATTCGGTTTCATGCAGATGATTCCTTCAGGCACCGATTCCACAGATGAAGCAACAGTACAATGCAGTGGCTTTAAATGAGAGTCAGCAGTTAGATCAAATACTGCACAGTCTGTAACAGGATTATTTCTCTGTATCATAACTTGTTCATAAGCTACTGGGGATCCACTTAATCCCCACTGCCACACATACTTGTAGAGTTGCTTTACTTTCGACGATCGTGGCCTCATCTTTCTCAAGCCAACTGTGGCTGAATGGTATCCACTGTGGTGAACAAACTTTGAAGCGAGCTGCATTCCAATTAGATCTGGAAGCAATGCTAGCTTTGCTCGGAAATTTGTTCGGCATGCTTGCCCAGCCGGAATTGGCATTGTGACGTGTGACCGGCCCGAAACTAGCTCCTTGATAGGTTTGAAAAAGGCTCTCAGACACTGGTCCCTGTATGGAACCCAGTCACCACAGCCTGCAGATCTGTAGGAACAGTCCTCTTCATCTTCACCAGCTACACATTGCTGAATCATGTCACACTGCAAAGCCTCAGGAATTCTCTTTGGGTAAAGGCTGCAGTTGTACATCACCCTGCTGCTTCTAAATCCATCTCCATCATCAGCTTGAACTTCTTGTGGCATAAATTCTCCTGGGTGTGCAGCATAACTGAGATTGAAATTAGCTGGCTTGAAGTCAGATGATCTGTTGGTGTTGGGAACATACTTCTGACCGAACGCCTTCTTCACTTCAAGCAGCAGCTGCTGGTTTCTTACGAGTAACGGGGCCATAAAATTACCATCCAGGTATTTCCACAGTGGTGGAGTCTTTGGAATCATAGTTTGACTGTTGACCTCTTGAACCATTAGATCCCAGCTGTTTAGCATCTTTATTGAGGTAAAGGTGAAGACAATACCATTTCCATCAGGTACAGTGATCAGCCACAGATAGGAATCATAGCAAACAGACCTAGATTCAGTCCAAAGAATGTGTCCTTCTGTGTTTGATATGTTTTGCAAGTTTCTCGGTTGGCATCTGGTTATCGGATTCTTTGGAGAATTGCGGGCGCCTGGGTGATATCTCTGTCGAGGTTGTTCAGTGCTTGTCGAACTTCTCTGGGTGGTAGAAGTGGGACTTGTTTGGATTCCCCGGCGTGAGAGCTTATGGATGTGTGTCTGAGAAATTGCCTCTTTTGTACCAGATTCCTGGTCTTTACTATTTTCCAAACAACGGTTCTTTTTCATACTGGTGCCTCTCAAGTTTCCATGGTTGTTTGGGGCATTATTTTGAAGTTGTCCTGAACTGGCTGTAAAATCTTCAACAGCCGATGCTGAGCTGTTTGGGGTGTTACTCAGAAGAGTAAGTCGCGTTTCTGACAGGTCTAAATGTTGAAGTCTTTGAAGAAGGAAAGAGTGATTTGTTTGCTGAAGGGCCTGTGCAGACAGGATGAATGTAAAGGCACCCAGTATAGCCAGTATTGTACCGGGAGTAGAAAATGCTGCCTTTACATTGCGGTGAAACCATGGGATGTATTCCTGGAAATAGACCACAATGCGTAACATAAATACATCATCGTTTGTTCCAAAACATGAAAAATAATGTAAAACAAGAACAGCAACAACAAGAACAACACGAATATTACTGATACTGCTACTTCTACCACTACTCCCCCTCTTTCTACTCCCCCTCCTCTTCCTACTACTATTCCTTCTGATGTATGATAGTGTCTGACTATGTGCATCAGAACAGCAGAGGAGGCAACTGCTGTCCCGACTATCAGGGTGAGAAGTTACTGTATTGCCCAAGTTATACTGACCCTCACTCTCTCGTCCAAGACTGCTATGGAACAGTCAGTGATGGGATGTGCCCAAGGGCCAAGCAGCCTCCAAGGCTGCAGCACCAAGAGTTGCCAGTCAGTGCAATCTTTATCTCCTAGTTGAGAATAGTTGTAAATGAATTCCCATTGCACTGGAGAAAACCACACATATATCACTTTGCTGTTGGCCCAACTGTAAACATATGTGAATGATGATGATGATGATACAACTACTAATGCTACTACTGAATAATGAAAATGATATCAATAATAATAATAAATAATGAGGAGGAGGAGAAGAGGAAGAGCAAGAGAAAGTTTCCGTTTCACGGAAGCGTCAAATCATGCGGACTGGTCCATTGTAAATACACCCAAACTGTTTAACAAAAAGAGGAGCAGATGCCTGATCTATATACAAACCGAAAGCGCTAGTTAGGCCTTGATGATGATGATGATAATATCTATCTATCCATCTATATTATAAAAACGTATCAGACACAAACCCCCCTCCCCTCACACACATGCATGGAAGAAAGAAATATGCATCCTTACATACTATTTGAAAAGGAAACTTTTTAGTTTTGTTTTGAAGAATGCGACGGACTAAAAATGGCATGGTTTTTACAGCAAAAGAACCAAAAGCAGAAGATCCTAGAGATCTTGAAGGGGCACACTTAAATGCTCGAAATATACTGAGGTGCAGTTCCAGAAATTACATGAAAGCAGAGACATAAGATATTGTTCTTAATTCTCTGTTCAGAAGGAAGCTAGTATAATTCTTTAAAAAAAAAGAAAAGAAAAAAAAAAGGTATAGAATGTTTAGTTTGGTGGCAGACTTTTGAACTTGTTAGAAAGGTGTAATAAGAAGCTTACGTTGATAGCATGCAAGAAGAGAATTGCTTATGTTCGATCTAGATAAAATACATCCATAAGCTACAGTTTGTCAGATAAAAAGTGCTATGTTTTGTGAATAGGAAGAAAAGATATGACAGGAACCTGACTTTAGAGACACTTTTGGCTTCTCCGTAACTCTTTTTTGCTTTTCTTAGAACTGCATTGTCATTATGATTTGAATGTGCAGCAGCAACTGTTCTTTTTCTTTTGTCAAAGAAATTCAAAGAAATGGATTTGTTATTTACTTCGGACACACACACACACACACACACACAGGGTGGACAGAAACACTGCGTCATTACATGGACTGTAGTTGCGTGAGCCAAAAAGAGATGGAAGTATTTTCAAGAACGCGTCAGAGATTTTTCGAAAAAGCAACAGAATGTATTCAGTCTACGTTAACATGAATATATTGCGTCAGCAATGTTTCAGATGGCACAACCTTTGACAGCGAGCTTATTAATTAGCTACTGTTTCAGCTTTGTTGTTGTTATATACACATTCATTTTGGCATCATCCCTAACGGCCAGCTTTGAGAATGTGGGGTATCAGCGGAGTGTGGGGGTTTCATTACGTTGTGATTCTCCTTCCACATCAATTGTGTACACTTTTCATTTTTCCAGTTGCTTTTTGTATAAGCTGTCAAAGAGGAGGCCTGATTTCTAAAGAGAATCCGTGACACATCTGAATGGAGTACCTCCGATATGTATTTACATTATCCAGCCAAATAAATGGAAAGGCTATGGGCTTTAATGCCAGGGAAACGTATTCAGAGAGATTCACTGTCCACTCCTACCTCATCACTCTCTATGGATGCATTTAATTCGGGGACAGCAAAGCAGTTCACATCACTGATCAATGATTCATCACATAGTAATCATAGTGCTGGCGGATTTCCGGCTCTGACGGAGAGCTCTGAAACCAGACATACGGATGTGTGTTTTATTCATTCCCTCATCGCATCAGATATTGTTAAAAAAAATTCTGTTTGTCATGTCGGGCGTTCATCCGCATTGTACGAACTCGGTTAAAAGCGATGGACCGTGACAAAATAGGCCCCGACCCATTGTCTCGTGCTGATAGTGGATCTTAATGTCTCTCCACTCCCCACTCCTGTGGTGTAATGTCGTGGTTCGTTTGGTTGCTTTCGCTTGTTGCCTCGTTTTTGTGTTCGTGAAACGTTGAAACGATCAATGAAAGAAATCGGCGTGCATGGTGGGTTTTCCTGCTCGAAGTTTTGAGGAAAATTAAATCTGCACTGAAAACTCTGAGGTGTTGACGTTTGTATTGTTATTGCTTGAGAGAGAGAGAGAGACAGACAGACAGACAGACAGTGGAACAGAGAGAGAGAGAAAGAGAGACAGAATGAGAAAAGGAAAGCACACACACACACACACACACACACACACACACACACACACAGAGCAAGGCAAATAGATATAATTTATGATAGTAAGAAGCAAATGAAGAGAAAAAAAAGAAGATTAATGGTGGAAGAAGATAAAGAAGAAGAAGAAGTAGAAAGATTCAATAAAAGATTCTCCACAATACCGACTATAATAACAAGTAAGCAGACCAAATAATCACACATCATTAAAATTCTCAACAAAATTTAAATAACCAAAAACACCTATCACTCAATGGAATTAGGCACACACTCTAAAAACTACACACACAAATTTTTTTCTAAATCAAACTCCATGATAATGATCTCACCATTGTATTGCACGATGACTGTGTAGACGAAGACGTCTTACTGGAAGCTGAAACTAGGCTTATACATGCCTCCGGTTATACAAGTTTCACGTCACTCCACCCACATATTCACATTACCAGCTGCGCCGCGCCCAGTTCCGTGTCCTGTGTGAATGACTGAATCACGCTTTCTGTGGAGGGAAGCTATCGCGCACAGGACACCGACTACATACTGGGCCTTTTCAGCGATGCGTTTGTTAAAGGTGCGGTGCAGTTTGTTAATTCATGTTTTTTCGATTTCATTGATTGATATTAGGCTGACTTTATCCATACTGATTTCAAATGGTTCTAATGATTAGTCAGTTATACTTTGTTTGCCGTTGTCAGACTTCATAATCGACTGGATTTAAATCATCGAGGGCAGAGCCTTGAGTGTGCTTTTGGAGGGGAAAGTGCAAGAAGACTCACTGTTGATATAATATGTAATAATGTGGCACTGACCTTTACACTCTGATTTTGGAATTTCTTTAGTGATCATACTGTACACAGTGGTGAGTTTGAATAAAATCGGATGTAAGATACTGTGTCTGTTATCAAGCTGTTCTATATTACAAAATAATGACCTTGATATTTGATCCCTCATTTAAAAGGGATTACTTCAAATGTCTTTTTCATATCTACCATTCTGAAAAGTTTGGTTCGTACCACAAAATATAGACTCACTTTTGTGTTTACACACGTGAGTCGACCAGCACACACATAGGCAGAAAGCATGTGCTACCACCACTGTCAGCTCACACACCACAGATAACAATACCTTTTTTTTTTCTTTTCTTTTTTTTTAATCCCATGGGTTCTTTTTCAGTGCGCAAAGTGCATGCTGCACACGGGACATGCTGCATACGTTTGACCTTCCAGTCAAACTTGGGAGAAAGGGCGAGAGCGGGAATCGAACTCAGACCCTCAACAGACACTGTATTGGCAGATAAGCGTGTTAACCATTCTGCCACCTTCCTCCTCAAACCCAAACCCCACATCAAGAAACAAGTAATATCCAAACCTACATTCTTGCTCAGCACACTCAGCATACATGACAGCCAAACATAGAGAATACCCGAAAGAACAAGAGGATATTCTGGTAGATATAAGAAAAAACTAAAACAAACAAACAAACAACAACAACAACAAAACAAAACAAAAAACAAGACGCATACACAAAGTAAGTAAGTCAGTCAGTCAGTAAGTAAATGAATGGATGGACAAATAAATGAATAAATAAGGAAACAAACAAACAAATGACAAATAGATAAATAAATGAATAAACAAATAAATGAAGCCCATCAAACACATAACTCGATCAGTTGAGTTTCGCAGCTTTCAAACTCAGTCTTCTGCGAAACAAACCATGTCTATCAAAGAATGACAGGAAATAACTGTTTAAACTTCGGCTTCAGTTTCAAGGATATGTCCAAGTAAGCTTATAAGGACTGATCTACACATGCTGCACCACATCTGCTTTGAAATAAAAAGGGGAGCAGATGCCTAGTTTCGCATAAACACAACTCGCTGGTCAGGCCTAGGTGTGCATAAACATGACATAAAACAATCAGATAAAATAAACAAATAGCCTAAGTAAATATATCAAAATGTAATGAAGTGAAAGATATGCAGAAGGCAAAATGGTTGAAATGAAACGAGCCTGAAAGGACAATTTGAAAATAAAACGAACGAACAAAGGAAAATGTATGATCAAGAACACAAAGAAAACAACCAACCAGCTTCGCATCTTTAAAAAAAAAAGAAAAAAAGGACAGGATACAACCCTGAGTGATGTTATCAGGTAAAGCAACCCCCAGGGGCTTCAATTCGCGGCTGATAGATATGATGTCATCGCGGGCTCACAGGGGCGTGACAATCCGTGCATTAGTGGTGAGGGTGCACAGTGCTTCAGGACTGTAGAGCCGGTGAGTGGGGGGCTTTGAAGGGTAGACCATAAACAACACACTTCTCAGTTCTCTGATTCATAATGCATATAATCCACTCTGGCAATGCTGCTCTCGTGCTCAGAATTTTTTTTTTTTTTTTATTTTTTTTTTTATTGCGCGCGCGCGTTATGTATGTGTGTGAGTGTGTGTGTGTGTGTGTGTGTGTGTGTGTGTGCGCGCGCGCGCGCAATAATGAGAGCATCCGGGACGGAGATATTACTCGTGGGGGCTATACAGAATAGTGATTTTGTCTGTTCGATTGTTTGGCTGTCTCTTTTTCTTGATCGAATGAAAAACAGAATAAAAGGAAGGTAAGTATATGTGTGGTTTGTTCCCAGTTGTCAAAACACTGCTGGCCATGTATGTATGTATGAACGCATGAACGTTTTAAGATAATTTCAGTTTTAGTTTCAAAGAGGTGTCAGAGTGTGGACATATCCACATACGCTACACCACATTTGATAAAAAAAAAAGCAAAAAAAAAGCAGACACGTGTCCTTGGCATAAACCCAGCGTACTGATCAGCTTCTTATGCTGGCCAGTTGCTTTGCAAGCAGCTGTACATAGACTGAAAACACACAAGTCACATAACAACAATAATGATACTACTACTACTCATAACGATAATGACAATAGTAAAAATAATGATAATAATGATAATAATAACAACAACAATGATAATAACAATGATGATGATGATGATGCTAACAATAGTGATAAAGATATAATGATAATGATAATAATGATAATGTACTTGCCCGAGATACTATCTAAGTTGATATTTTCTACATAATATACGAATGTAAATGTAATCTGTTATACTGAGTTTTTTGTTTTGCTTTTTTTGTTTTTTTTTTTTTTTTTTGCCATTGTTGTTGTTTCTTTTCTATCATACGTTAACTATGTTTCTGTTCTTTATACTATGTAATAACTGAATAGAAAATACTGTAAAAATTTACTGAACTGCACAAGTTGGCATGTTATCTCATTGTCCCAGGTTAATTTGTTGATTTGATTTCATCATTTTGCTGTTTTCTTGTATCAAACATTCATCAAATATGAACGGTTCTATTTTTAAAAATAGAAAATGAGATATATACCTACGTCAAAATCAGTTGCAGACTGGCTAAAATAAATTGTGAAAAGGAAACAAACAAACAAACAAACAAAAACAAATCAACCAAACAACCCCCCCCCCCCCCTCCCTCCACAAACCGCGAGCTTTGCAGTGTGACTAGTATAAGTACATACACAGGAACGTAATTAACGCTGAATTTGACTGTACAGTATAATGCAAATCGTTGGAGAAAAAGTTTTTTTTCGTTTGAGAGAAAGTTACATTGAATGTCCTCTAGCAGATGTATAGGGCTATATATACATATAATATATGTAAGTACTTATAGCACCCTATAGCTTGCTGTCTGCTCCCTCCCCACCACCTGCGTCGTTTTTGTGTTTTTTAAACCTGGAGGAACCACATGTGAGCCATGAAAGCTTCGCATCCCCCACCCGGTCCCCCCCACTCCCCACACACACCTCCCCCCTCCCCCTCCTCTTTCCTATGCGGAAACGGGTCCCGGCAAATTTGATAGCTGGAAACGTCCCCTGCGAACATTTTCAGCGGCCAAAATGTCCCCCTTCTTGTGTTTCAGCCTCGTTCTGAAAGGCCCCCCCCCCCCCCATCTGCAAGTGCGTGGTATGTGTGTGTGTATGTGTGTGTCTTTCTGTGTGTGTGTGCGTGTGTGTGTGTGTGTTTGAATATGCTTTGGTGTTTGGCTGGATGTCTGTATTGGTTATGTTTGTTGTTTTTTTTTAGTTTATGTTTAAATATGTTTTACTCATCGGGTTTTACATTGTATGTGCAACTGAACATGTTTTTGCATGAGATATGCTAAGTTGATTGGATTATTGTTGTTGATGTTGCTTTAGGTGCAATGTTTTGTTGTGGTTTGTAGTGGTTGGCCCCCACCCCCCACCTCTCTCTCACTCTCGTTTGCTCTCATTCTCTTTCTTTTTGCAGAAGTCGGCTTCAGATGAAAAGACAAGACATGCCGATTATTTCAGCTTTGTACTGACAAGGCACTTCCGCTTGATGTGACGGTACTTCAGAGATGGAGGACCCTGTTTTGACTGCCGACATGACCATCACCAATGCAGCTGCATACTTATACACATGTGTACACACACGCATGCAAGCACACAAACACGACCTACACCAAAATAGTCACACACACACACACAATTCTATTTTATATCAATATAGCTTCCCCTCCCGTAACACAAACACACACAAAGTCACAAGATGAACTCAGCACGTGATTCTCTTTTATTTCGATATGAGCGGTGGCCATTGCATTGTTGTCAGTACACACACACACACGCACGCGCACGCACCCACACACACAGCAAGTGAAAATCATGAACCGAGCAAGTGGACCACGTTTATTTTTTTTTAGATATGAGCAGGGATCATTACATTGTCGTCAGTACCCTCCCCCCTCCCCTCCCCTCCAACCCCCCTCTCCCCCCCCCCTCCCCCCACCCCCATACACACATACAACACACGCTCGCAGATGTTTTATGGGAGAAAAGCAGGTAGGGAAGGGGAGGACATATTAGACGGAGGGTATACAAGGGGATGGGGGTGGGAGGCATTTTCAGGGTACGGGGACATTTTAGAATGAGGCTAAAAGAGTGACATTTTGGCGGCTGAAAATGTCCCCTGGCTGACAATCAAAAAGAATTGAATGCTGATGATACTGAGACCTTCCTCATTCACATTCTTTTCTATTATCCCAAAGCAATCCACTGTCCTGTATGGCTCTTGACATTTAGTTCTCTGTTTTTGCACGCAATTTTGGATTCATTATCTCAGATGACTTGCCCACTGACAACACTATTACTCATATATACAGAAGTGCACAAGACATCCAGCAGCGCAGTCCTCCTCAACAACCAAATCGGAATATACTTTAAGACCACAGTCGGTGTCCGTCAGGGTTGCCTGCTCTCCCCAGTACTATTCAACCTTTTCCTAGAAAACATCATGCGCGAAACCCTCCATGACTTCCACTCTACCATCTCCATAGGAGGAAGAATCATCAACAACTTGAGATTCGCAGATGACATAGATCTACTAGGAGGCAGCAACAAAGAACTACAAGACCTCACCAAGAGACTAGAAGGAAGAGCAGGTGCATACGGAATGGAAGTGAGCACCGAGAAAAGCAAAGTGTTGGTAAACAGCTCAACCAACACCCAAGCTCAAATCTTCATGAACGGTTAACAACTTGAAGAAGTGGATGCTTTCAAATATCTCGGCACCACCCTCACAAACGACGGTCGCTCAACCACTGAAATAAAGATTAGGATAGCGATCGCAACATCAGCAATGGCTAAGCTCAGCAAGATTTGGAAGAGCAGAGAGATCAGCTTTCCAACAAAGATCAAACTGTACCGATCCCTGGTGCTATCCATACTGCTGTATGGATGTCAAAGTTGGACTTTAACAGCAGAGACTACTAGGAAAGTCCAGACGTTTGAGACAAAATGCTTCAGACGACTGCTTGGAATCTCATGGAAGGACAGAAAGACCAATGACTTTGTCAAGAGCCAAATAACTATGCTAGTGGGTCCACTGGAACCACTCTTAGCAGTGGTCAAAAGGTGGAAGCTGTCATGGTTCGGGCATGTGACACGCCACAATGCACTGCAAAAGACAGTTCTACAGGGAACGCTAGAGGGTGGTAGGCGAAGAGGGAGGCAAGCCAAATGCTGGATGGACAACATCAAGGAATGGACCAATATGGATAGCGCTACGCTGATACGACAGGCAGAAGATAGAACCGGATGGCGTCGTCTGACTACGGAATCGTCCCTCATGTCTCCTCTACGCCCATCCCGGGCAGGAGAATGAATGGAATGGAATGCCAAGTGCAGTTCTCCATCAGATAAGCGCCGTCCGCCACTTCCGAACAACAGCTGCAAGAGAACCCCTAAATGTATCTGTCTGGTGCAGTCTGGCTGGCTGTTCCAAATAATGCTTGGATAAGCTGCAAAAGACACAATACTCTGTTTCGAGGTTTATGTTCAAAGCAAAGAAACGCAGTCATGCGGCATGTCTGTTTCCAGAACTGTAAGCTATTGGCTTACTGTTGAATCAGACATGCTGAAACTTTTCCTCTTTCGCTGTAGTTTCTTCTTAAAGTCTACTCCAGCCTTCATACCTTCTGTCTGCTTGTTCACATTCCCGACTACACTGTGCGTACAAGCGTGCGCGCGCGCGCGTGTGTGTGTATTTTTACCTGTACTCATTATGGTTTGCCTGAGCTCCAGTGAATGAAAGAAGGATGTCAGTATCGACCTGTGTGTCACGATACAGATGTTCCTTGCCATTTTCCACTATATAATTGGGAAATAAGCACGTTGGTGTACAAAAGGCAATTATTCTAAGTTATTAAGTGTTTGTTCATTATTGATCAGTTCCTGAATATGTTACTTTTTGTTAATCTACAGCTCATTTGCCTAAGAACTGAGGGTCAAGGACAGAGAGAGAGAGAACACCCTCGCACCTCCCCCCTCACGCCCCCCCCCCCCCCCCCCCCCCCACAGAGAGAGAGAGAGAGAAGATGGTGATGGTGGTGTGTATGTGGGTGTCACTTGCTCTCTTGGACTGTAGATGGCTGAGTATGCTATTCACAAACCTTTGACCACAAAAAAATTCAAATTAACAACTTTTATGACTGATAGAACTAGAAAGCAGAAAAGAGAAACACTGGAATGTTTCGAGAATTATTTCAGTTACTTGTCTATTACTGCTGAAAATGAAATCACCAGAATGCAGTACATACCATGGATGATAGTAATGATTATAATGAAAAATGATGATGACGAGGACACACACACCTTGTTAATTAATGCACTGCCACATCATTTGCAACATACTTGGCCACTGAATCATTGTAGATAGCCTGTAATAATTATGCCCTATATCTTATACACGTTTGTAATCAGGGGACTGACACAACAGGAAAAACGCGAGGGAGCCAGATCAGTAGAAATGTTTAGATCTACAATGAACAATTCCACGCGTTCGTCACTCGATACATCGTCGATGCACGTAAACCTAAACGCGACTCATCGCCTGCAGCCATTCTGGACTGTCAAAGCACTACAGGAAGCTCTGTTTTTTGACAAACCGAATTGCAATAAAAATCAGAGTTGTTACCTTAGATGTTCACGACCTTATGAAATAACTTTGGTCGTGAAATCAGCAGCATATGGGCACGACTCATGTCTGGTTTTCACTACCCTCATCATGACCAGTCTGGAATTTAAAGACATGCTGCAAGTCTGCCATTCACTCCTTGTGATACTTTTGATAAAAATAATTTTTGCTTGAAAGCCTTTGAATGTTCTGACCAATAAAAACATCTGTTTTTCGTGAAATTAACCAGAAGAACAACCTTTGGTGGAACACTGTTTTTGAAGATTCTTTGTCCACAGACCACGGATGTGGCTTAGAGGTAACGCGTCCGCTTAGGAAGCCAGAGAACCTCAGAGCACTGCTTCCAATCCCGGCAGAGTTGCCAGTATTTTTCCCCCCTCCACTAGACCTTGAGTGGTGGTCTGGACACTAGTCATTAGGATGAGACGATAAACCAAGGTCCCGTGTGCAGCATGCACTTAGCGCACGTAAAAGAACCCACGGCAACAAAACGGCTGTCCCTGGCAAGATTCTGTTGAAAAATCATCTTCGATAGGAAAACATAAGAATGTTTCAATGTCAGTTTTGCTGGTTGTTGTACAAACCTCTTAAATCCGTACCATAAAAATGCAGCTGTCAGATAAACCTATACATATGACTAACACAGGTGCCCAATTTATTGCAGAAGGAGACATATTTCATATGTGATTAAAAAAAAAAAATGCAAACACACACACACACGAAAATATAGCATAAGAAAATTCAAATGTCTTTAGATTTTGATTAATGTCTTTAGATTTGATGTCTTTAGATTTTGATTAATGTCTTTAGATTTTGAATAAAGTCTGCATTTGTGAAAGACAGAATTTGACATCAGGGAGACAGTTGTAGGTGATCCACAAAGGCTCCCTTGAATCCACAATCAAAGCCGTAATCGTAGAAATTTTTTGCAGTAACAGACTTCCCCGCGATAAACAACACGACACCAGTCTTGATATGACAATGATGATTTTCATGCCAAAATAGTTATGGAATCCCTAACACCCCCCCCCCCTCCAAATTCATCCCCTGTTTAAAAAAAGTCCCCTGTAATGGATAAAGACATTCCAGTTCATACAATAACACGCAATTTGAAAATCAAGACAATTCTTGATGGGATCATTACAGGGCGTAGCTAGAATGAATTCGTCTTGTGTCCAAAACAGAATGAAAGAGAGTTATTTTGCGGTGAGTAGTACTGCCCCAAATCGACTCTCCATTGAGTTATTTTAGTAATAAAATGTGAATTCATATAGCGCCTATTCTCTATATATGACTCTAAGCGCTTTTTTTTGACTCAGCCAAAAACATTTGGAGTTGATATAGTATAGGCCCTGAATGACTGTTAAAGACAAAAAGATACCACCCCATACTGAGTCATCATGGGGTGCTTTTGGGACAAGGATTGGAAAGTGTAGTGGCTGACCAAAGTTAAATTTCCCCCTCCCACGCTTTCCCCCCCAGTATTATACAAATGTGTGCTTTCTCACAAATTGGATAAATTTCAACTGGAGTCGTTTCAGGAAATGGGTTGGAGTCTTACCCACAGTGACCTCATGGAGTAAACTTGAGGGTGGCGTCATTCAGAGGCATGACACCTGCTATTACCAAGACCTATGTGCTATGGAAGGAGATAGGAAGACTAGGATCGCACACTCGATGGTCATTCACTTCACAGACACTTCTGAAGAACACTGCAAATGCCTTTTTCTCTCGAGCCTGGTTGGTTTTCGGATGCATTATGGAAGGAAGCATGGAGTATAGTCTTTTGACATGGGTACAGCCTGAAAGGATCTGCATAGCTTCAACATTTATCGTCAAATGTAGAGCAAAATGTCTCATATTCTGCGGCCTATATACTCTATTCTCATGGTGACCTCAGTTTTGATTTCCTGTCTACTGCCTTGCTTGTGGAGAGTTCATGATCGCATTGGCAGATTTATGGGGGAACCGTCTTTACAGGAGCGTCGTGGCAGTCTCCAATCCAGAAGAGATGCTCACTCAGCTCAGTGTGGCTGCATGACTAAGTGATATTATTGTCGATAGGGGGCTTAGTATGTGATGTTGCAGCACAACAGGCACCACTGAAGTGATTCAGTGCAGTGACTCTTCTGTTGTGTAGACTTCTGGAAACCCTACATCGATAGCTCCTTGTATTGATGCTGGTGTGGGACTGTCGCAAATGAACGTTGGCGTGGTTGTGTGTGTGGAACTGGATGAGCTGGTGGGGGCTAAGCCTTCGAAACGGGGTGGAAGACAGGCCAGGAAAAAGGTCAGAAAAAAACAACTGTGTTATCGCTTTTCTCAGGTTAATTCCAGAGGACAGAGTCAAGACATGAGTCTTTATGAGATACAGACAGCTGAATCTTGAGAGACATTTGGCTCTACATCAGACTGAGAATCATCATATCGTCCCGTTTTGTCCAGTTCAAGTGCTTCGTCTCCTTCAGTGCCATTTTCCAGTTTCATCCACTGGAAAATCTTTCTCTTCTGAATAACCCGGGCTTGTAAACAGGACCTCAGCAGGCTCTCCACCTTGTCAACAGGCCATTTGTGAATTTCAGCATGGATTTTGGTGATGGTTTTCTGGATCCATCTCTCCATTTGGTGCTCTTTGTAATGATCCAGAAGACTGTTCAGGGTGTAGAGGTGGGGGTTTAGGGCGGAGTTGAAGGGGAGGATGAACAAGGCCGCCCAAACGTTTACCTCACCAGGAACAGGCGTGCCTACAGAGGACAGCACGCCCATCAGTCCGATGGGAAACCAGCACAGGAAATCCGTCACGATGATGAGCATCAGTCTGCGAGCGATGGTCATGTCCTGCAGCTTGTTGCAGGATGAAGTGGACAGATGGACACTCCTAATGGCTTGGTAGATGCAGATTTGCCCAATGCCAATAAGGATGAAAAGAATAAAGTTGACGTAAATGAACACAGTAAACACATACTGTTGTCCAGGGAACTGGGTTCTTGTGATAGGCAAAGGAAGGCAGAAGCCGTTATGTCCGTACAAGCCCCATCCAACCATCTCAGGCAGTGTCGCCAAGAACAAGCCCAGCAGCCAGGCAAGGGCACATGCCAACGAGGCAGATCGGCTGGTCATGTGAAGCTGACGTCTCAGCGGGAAGCACATGACGAGTAGGCGTTCAAGAGTGATCAGACAGACAACAAAAGCTGACACTTCACTGGACAGAAATGCCAGTATTCCTGCTGCCTTGCACAGCTCACTGCTGGTCCATTCTGTTTCCTTTGATATCCACACATCACGGTAATGCACATCAGCTGACCCAATGAAGACTAAGTAGATTCCCATCAGTATGTCAGAAAGGCATAAGTTGCCCACCAGGATAGTAAAACTCTTAGATCGTTTCTTCTTTACCTCCCATAACCTGTATACCAACACAGCAACATTTGCTGGGATGTTGAAAGTGGCTAGGATCCACACAACAATGTGAAAAAATGTATTATTCAGAAGATCATCACATGATGACAATTCGTCCATGGGTGCAAAGCATTCAGGTATTGCAACATCATGAAAGTAGGAGCAGCACAGTTTATAGTTATCAGCATGGAGCGTTTTCAGGTGAGATAGTCCAGAGAAAACATTTTTGTTGAAACCAGTTATGTCATTTTGGCGTAGGTCTAGATCAGTTAGCTCAGGTAATGAAGCAATAGTATCATCTTCTATTGAATGTAATCCAGTGTTGACTAATGACAATGCTTTTAAGTGTATCATCCCTGAAGTTTTTACGAACTGTGTAAATGTAGAATCTATGCTTTGTCTCAAAGGATTTTTTGATAAGGACAGGTAGTTCAACCTTATTAGTTCAGAGAAAAAGACAAAAGAAAGTTCCTCCAATATATTATTACTTAAATCGAGTATCTGAAGCTGTGGCATGCTTGTCAGATTTACATATTTGAGTTCACAGTGTGAAAGATTCAAAACGGACAAATATTCCATTGTTTGAATGTTTTTCAGAGTTGGTTGGATGACTCCACTAATATCCAGATACCTTGTATTTAGATGCTGAAGAGGATCTATCATTGACTGGCACTTGTAGGCATAACCTTCGCAAGTGCAATTTGGAGGACAATTAAGATCACAGTATCGTTCATCATCTTTGTTTGGGCACTGGGGTATTCCATCACACAGGTATTTACTGTGGACACAGTTGCTAGACATTCGACAACGGTAATACCCCGGGCAGGTGAGATTCTGTGCTGGGATGTCTTCATCGATTCCACTGGGACAATCCCGTTCTCCGTTGTTCAAGAGAAACGTTGGAATGCATAAATGTCTGTCACACTGAAAATAGCCTTCACTGCATTCCACCCCAGCATGCTCCAGATGGGACATGCCAAACCCATCAAGATGGGTAACTGCCAAATGAAATTCTTTGTCCAGGAAAGCAAATGTTGAATTTCTGGGTATCTGGCAGGCTTGGAAGTACTCTCTGTACTGCTGAGGGACGCAGCCTTGACTTGGACACAGCACCGTTTTTTCCCTGCATGTAAGGCAGTCTTCCTCGTCGCTGTTGTCGAAACAGTCATTGATGCCATTGCAGCGCTTCTTCTCTGGAATAGACTGGAGATTGGTGCAAGTGAATGTCGCCTTCAGCAAAGGCTCAAGCTGTGGCGCCATGCAGTTGACTTCATCACTGCCATCTGCACAGTCGTCCACAGCATCACAAACAAACGAGTAGTGCACGCTGTGACTCAGATGGCATTGAAAATTGGGAAAGACAAATGGCTGGCGAAGTCGACTTAGGGGAAAACTGTTCCACGGACATGTATGGAACGTTTGTACCAGTGAGCCATCGGGGCATGTTTTTGTTGGAAACACTGTGACACGCTTCGCAGCTGGCTGGAGATGGAGGAATTTCAACTTTTCAGTCTTTTGCCAGCGTTTACTTGCATTCGGTTTCATGCAGATGATTCCTTCAGGCACCGACTCCACGGATGAAGCAGTAGTGCAATGCAGTGGCTGTAAATAAGAGTCAGCAGTTAGATCATACACTGCACAGTCTGTAACAGGATTATTTCTCTGTATCGTAACTTGTTCATAAGCTACTGGGGATCCGCGCATCCCCCATTGCCACACATACTCGTAGAGTTGCTTTAATTTCGGCGATTGTGGTCTCATCTTTCTCAAGCCAACTGTAGCAGAGTGGTATCCACTGTGGTGAAGAAGCTTTGAAGCGAGCTGCATTCCAAAATCATCTGGAAGAAGTGCAAGCGTTGCCAGAAACTTTGAACATTCTCCCTCTGCTGGAACTGGCATTGTGACGTGTGGCTGACCCACTCTTAACTGTGTGACTGGTTTGAAAAAGGCTCTCAGACACTGGTCCCTGTATGGAACCCAGTCACCACAGCCTGCAGATCTGTAGGAACAGTCCTCTTCATCTTCACCAGCTACACATTGCTGAATCATGTCACACTGCAAAGCCTCAGGAATTTTCTTCACGTAAAGGCTACAGTTGTACATTACCCTACTGCTTCTGAATTTGTCTTCCTCGTCGTCAGCTTGTACTTCTTGTGGCATGAATGTTTCTGGGTGTTCCACGTAACTCAGATTGAAGCTAGATGGCGTGAAACCGAATGATGTGTTTGTGCTGAGTTCAGGCTGCTTACTTGGTGGCTTCTTCACTTCAAGCAACACCTGGTGTTTTCTTACAAGTAATGGGGCCATAAAATTACCATCCAAATATTTCCACAATGGTAGAGTGTTTTGTATTTGAGTTTGACTATTGACCTCTAGAACCGTTAGACCCCAGGTATCCAGCATCTTTATGGAAGTAAAGGTGAAGACAATACCATTTCCATCAGGAACAGTTATCAGCCACATGTAGGTGTCATCGCAAACAGATGGAGGTTCACTCCACATGATGTGTCCTTCAGCCTCTGACACATTGAACAAGTGTTTCAGACGATATCTGGGGCAAAGATTATTCGGAGGATTGGGTATGTTTGGAAGATTTCCCTGTTCAGTGCTTCTCGGACTGTTTTGGGTGGTAAAAGTTGGATATGGACTGGTTGTGAAGTCATGTTCCACAGTAGAGGCTGTGTCATTTGAATGTTGAGATCTTCTAAGAGGTATTGAGTGATTTGTTTGCCGAAGGGCCTGTGCAGACAGGATGAATGTAAAGGCACCCAGTATGGTCATCATTGTACAGTGAAAAGAAAGTGGTGCCTTCAAATTGTGGCGAAACCATAGGATGTTTTCCTGGAAACAGACAATGAGATGTAAAATCAACACATAAACCTTTTTGCACACATACATAAACCAATATGTGAGATAACACACTCACACACACACACACACATGCGCGCACGCGTGCATACACATACCAGAAAGCGAGCGAGTGAGCTAGCGATAGAGAGAGAGATAGAGAGAGAAAGAGAGGGAGAGGGACAGAACAACAATCAACATATTTTTTGACAAAAGTAAACAATATTCTACCACACTGCGTTTCATGTCTTGATAGAAAGACCTGATAATGCTAATAAGTTTGGGTGGGAATTCAATCTTGGGGAGGATTCTTTAGAGGCCATCCTGCTGACAAGGTCAAAGGCCTTTGTCAGATCTATGAAGGTAATGAAGAGCGGCTGTCTTTGTTCCCTGCATTTCTCTTGCAGCTGCGTGAGGGATAAGACCATTCCAATGGTGACCTGTTGGTGCGGAATCCGTACTGTTATTCTGGATGGACTCTCTCTGCAGTGCGCCCCGAGTGAAAAAATTCCCGATGATACTGAGGAGGGAAATACCGCGATAGTAATTGAAATCGTTCCTGGCATCTTCCTTGTCCAATTGAACTTCACCTTCTCTCCAACAGAAGCACAGGATTTCATGTAGCTCGGTGATGATGGTGCCCTTTCAGCATTTCAAGACAACGACAGGGATGCCGTATTTTCATGGTGATTTGCTAGGGGCAAGGGTGTCCAGTGTCTCACAGTTGTAGGTTCTCTGTCGAGCTCATGTAAGAGAGGTAGGCACGAAATGGCGGTCAGGGCGTCTTCGGTAACCCCGGCATAAAGCTCAAGGTAGTGCTCTACCCAGCGCTCAATCTACTTTGCTCTATCCTAGATGACCTCGCCTGTCGTAGATTTCAGTCAGGTGGTTTTCGTGTGCGTCGAACCCAGTACCTGTTTGATACCATCGTGTAACCCCATGATGCTACCTTCTGTCTGTACCTTGTTGGACTTTGATGTGGGCAGACCAAAGAACATGCAGGTTCTTTTCGCTGGCTTTGTATGCTGCTAGGGCGTGTTTCTTCTCATTGATGACAGATGTCATTTCTGCAGAGTGCGCCTCAAACCAGTCTGCTGATTTGGTGGTCTTCATGCCCAGGGTGGACATGGCAGTACTGTGGACAACATGCCCAACTGTTCCCATCGTTCATGTGTATGAGCAGTGCACAGGTTAATAAATCTACACGAAATCACCACTTCCATCTCAGTACCACTATAAAACAACCTTTCCCTAGCAGATAAAGAACAACGCTTTCTAAAAATCACAATGCTGCTTTCATTCATATTTACTTTTAAGATCAATTTCGAAGCTACTCTGGTTAAACACTTTAAGCCAAGATCGAGTACCAGGTAAGTGTACTGTTTCGAATAATAACAAAATATCACCACAATTCAGAGCTCAATAAGGTTATTAACCAGCTTGGTTTCATGACGAATATCATTTCAAGAACTTCAACACAGGACTGCAAATATTTCCCTGTACAATTGATTTATTCTGTAAAATTATCCCCATACTGCAATCGAATTTTAACACGCATCTGCAAAGCTTGCCATTATAGTATTTTTCAAAAGGATTGGCCATACTGAATTAAAGTTACGTCTATGAACGCTGCTGATAATTTTCAGTTTTTGAATAAGCGTTGATAATGTTAGTATGTGATGCATTGTGGAGTTGTTGTTTTTTTAAACTCTGGTCTTCCCCTTTAATATTATTGCGATAATTCAGCTTCTTGACATATAATATTTGATTAAAAAAGAAGAAGAAGAAGAAGTTAGGATCGTTCTTGTTAGACTAAAAACAAGAGAAACAAATATACTGTGTACTTTCGAACCAGTTATCTGGATACTGACCCTTATCAAAAACAACTCTGAACAACTCGATAAGACAGTCAACAACCAAATCACCAGCGTATTCTTACATTTCTTCGATAATACAGTCAGGACCAACCAATCTATCTATTTTCAATGACATTTGGACGAAAAATATTTCTTTCTTTGAAACCTGTCCACAAAAAACAAAGAATTAATTTAACAAACACAAACCAACAAAAAAAACAAAAAACAAAAAAAAAAACAACCCTCAAAACACCCACACACAAACTGTCATTGTTGTTGAACATTCTGTCAGCTTGTGCTTCATCATTCTCTTCCAATGCAGTCTGAAGACAAAACCACTGGGCAACATCTATCATATATTAATTCGAGGCTGAGATTTTGATTTGGAATTTTTTTGTGCATGTTTTGTTGGAAATGGATTTAGCAAATGGCTGCATTCTTTTTCTGCTTCACAATTAACTAGACTATCGCTCTTGTCTGTACTTCTGCAAAATATCTTCAGTAATCTTCTGAAGTGTCACTTGAATTTCTGATTTTTTGGTAGTATCCATGCTTGTTATTCTTATCATCTATTCTAATGTTCTTAGCACTTGCTAATAATAAATAATGGAGTATTTTTTTTATAATTCCATGTAAGTTTGAATTCCAACAAACGGAATGCATTTGTCAACTGTACTCTACATTTTTCAGACCTAATCACATTGAGGAACTGATTTCGACATTCGCACGTCCAGTTACATTGCATTTCCGCTGATTTGTTTAGTCAATTTTCAGATAAAATCCCAGTGATAAGTTGTCTGATTTGATCATATCTCTCAGCTAGTTGCTGGTAGTATTTTCCGACAAAGGCGAATCATTCTTCATAAGAATAACGACCTTCCTGGCCGCCATTACGAACACTTTATATAATACACAAACCAAATGCAGTAGACATATTTATGATATTTCGAACACGAAAAACCTTCCAACAGTTTCGTTTTTGTAAACCGTTGTATTTGTTTTGCTGGCAAAAAAAAAAAAAAAAAAAAGAAAAGAAAAGAAAAAAGTATTGTATTGTATTGTATTGTATTTCTCTTTTTATCATAGCTGATTTCTCTGTGTGAAATTCGGGCTGCTCTCCCCAGGGAGAGCGCGTCGCTATGCTACAGCGCCACCCATTTTTTTGGTATTATTTTCCTTCGTGCGGTTTTATTTGTTTTTCCTATTGAAGTGGATTTTTCTACACACTTTTGCCAGGAACAACCCTTTTGTTGCCGTGGGTTCTTTTACGTGCGCTAAGTGCATGCTGTATGCGGAACCTCTGTTTATCGTCTCATCCAAATTACAAGCGTCCAGACCGCCACTCAAGGTCTAGTGGAGGGGGAGAAAATATCGGCGGCTGAGCCGTGATTCGAACCAGCTCGCTCGGATTCTCTCGCTTCCTATGCGGACGCGTTACCTCTAGGTCACCAGATGGAATTATATAATTATCCAAATGTACGATGACGTCGAACGAACTGGAAATGATTGATTGATTGGTATGGGTGCTTGCATAGCACATATCCTCGGTCAGAGACCAAGCTCTAAGTGTTTTACAAATACGGAGTCACCTGCACAAGGGGCGGCTTACCTGGGTAGGACCGACTGACAGCTGCATTTTGGCGCTCATCATTCGTTTCTAGTGTCGTTCAGTCATGATTCAGTCATGCGCGCGCGCGCTGACACATACACACGCGCGTGCTTGCGCATATTGGTGGAAAGGTTTTTGCTACGAAAATACTCTTGCTGCCGCGGGCTATTTCTGGGTGGTGGTGGTGGGTTGTTGGAACATGTGCACAGACATAAACGGTATCTTTACCAAACCCAAATACTTGTTTATGCAATATGAAACAAAACATTCATCCTTGTGGCCTCGTTTTTTAAATTTCGTCAGGTGGTATGATCGACTGAGATTGCCATTTGAGGAAATTGGGAGGAGGGGATCAACGTGGAACAACGCTGCCACCTCCAGAACTACAACACGAAAGGATGGGCAGCGAAAATGTCTGTTTTTATGTTGGGTGTCTGTGAGATTCCAAACTCCTCAGCTCAGCACTGTGCGCTCGGTGCCGTGCCGACAGAGCTAACCAGGCACAGGCATGCTCGGGGAAAACATGCAGCTTTATACAATCAGCAAATGTTTCCACCAGACAAACCCAGGAAAATGATGAAATTCAAATCAATATTATTAACTGACCAAAACGCCACCCGCGTTCCAATGCAGAAACGAACACACATTTCCAGAGGCAATACTTTGAGCACGAGGCAGCTTATATTCATGGCAATTTTCATGCTGATCTGCAAGGGCACAAGTTTCAATATTCATGCTTTCCCTATCAGTGATTTTCCAATTTTGTGTGTACGAATGACAATAATTATCCTTACATGTTTGTTAGAAGTCAGTTCCCTAGATGTTGCCTCAGTAGAATTTCTTACCCACTTGAAGTCTTTATTTGGTCAAATTTAACATTCAATATTTTCATGATTTTCATGAGCTCATAAGAAAGTTGATTTGTCCATTTCTTGGTTCACTGGTGCTTGCCGTTCAGTTGGAAGCTTTATACAGATGACCTGTTTCTCCCCACATTTATTTATTTTGTTCCAGTATGTCTGGACTTGGAGGGCCTTGGTTTGCTTCTGCATTACCACAGAATAGCAAAATGGTCCTCAAAGAAAAACACACTGAATACCACCACACCAGAGCCATGGTTGTAACCTTTCAACACGTGCGCACACCTGGATCGGCTGAAAACATGACGCAAATTAACCAGTTTGTTTTTCTTTTCATTTCTTTCTTTAAACATGTAAGATTTCTAGTGCTTTTTCCGTTTACGTCTTGGAAAAATGTAGGGGCTACATATGAGAGAGAGAGAGAGAGAGAGAGAGAGAGAGAGAGAGAGAGAGAGAGAGAGAGAGAGAACAGTGTGATTGATTGATACAAGGCAAATAGTCAAACTAATTGTGACAGAAGATCCGGGGCTGCCTTCCTTACATTGTGACTCGCACAAGGCCCAAGCATCACGCACACCTGTTGTCTCACGCAGTGAAGGGATGGAGATACACGAACTGAGGGAACGTTTGACTATAAGGAAAATTCACCGTCAACTTGCATGGCCTTGAAAAAATCACTTCCATGACATTCTCCCTAGTATTACTTCGGTTGTCTGTGTTTGTTGTCAATTAATATATTAGTCTCTCATTTTATGTGTTATGTCGGATGTTTAAATCATGTCCATGTTTTCTTTACAGTGTATTTTTGTTTATCGTGTGCGCGCGCATACGTACACGCGTATGAGCGCACCACTGCGCGCGCGCGTGCTCAGTTATTTTATTTACGATTTTCATCTGTCTATGTTTCCTTGGTATAACTTTTTAATGTGTACATTTTTCTTTCTTTCTTTCTTTCTTTTATTTTTTCATTTTATTGCATTGTATTTATAAGTTGTCTTCTTCTCTGTAATGCTCCAGGGTTGGATGGAAAGAAAAAAACATTTCAGTTGCTTCTCAGTACCTGCTCGTAGATATAACTGCAGCTGAACTCTCTCTCTCTCTCTCTCTCTCTCTCTCTCTCTCTCTCTCACGAAGAACAAGAAGAAAAAGAAGAAGAAACTTTAGCTTTCATTTTCGTATAAGTTGTTATGCGCACACCCATTGAGTCGCTCGCTCGCGTACGCGCGCGTGTGTGCACTGTTTGATTACCAACATTGCTGCGGCTCATGCCTTGATAAAAATATACACAAAACTCAACCCGCTACTAATTAGTATGACTTGAAAAGTGCAGAAAAGATGTGTGTGTGTGTGTGTGTGTGTGTGTGTGTGTGTGTGTGTGTGAGAGAGAGAGAGAGAGAGAGAGAGAGAGAGAGAGATTGAACTGAATGAATTTTCTTTAATGAGGGAAGTAGAATGAGAGAGAGAGAGAGAGAGAGAGAGAGAGAGAGAGAGAGAGAACTCAGAACTCAGAACTCAAAACTTTTTTTTATTCAAGGATCAAGATTTTGGGCATGGCCCATTCTTCCAACCTGTCCTTGCTAATCTACATCAGTTACAATAGCACACATATATTTAATGAAAAGGGGAGAAAGAGAGAATTAAAAAGAGAGGAAAAAAAGTCCTGCCGAAAAAAATATATATGATAAAGAACAGACACACGCGCATGCACACACAGACACATACACACACACACGTACAGATTGACAAAAGGGACAGAGAGAGAGAGAGAGAGAGAGAGAGAGAGAGAGAGAGAGAGAGAGAGAGAAATATGTCATCAGTATCGACAACCGGATGACTAAAACCACATTGTTATCATCAAATCCACCTACGACAGTTGTAATTAATTCTTAAATGACTATTACCATTATCAATGTCACTTATACAACAGCTGTTGTCACCATCATGTTGGAATGAAATGAATAAATTCATGCATGCACACAAAATAGAAGAAAATGAAAGAAATCAAACAAGCAAACAAAACAAAGTGAATTAAAAGAAAATAGGACATAATAAGAACAAGACCAAAACAAAAACAAGGAGAAACAAAAAAACTGATCCAATAAATTAGACATATAAATGCCCTCATTGTTACTGCCAACGGTTGCTTCGATATCTGAGTCATTTATGGTGGGAAGGGTTGAAGATATGTATGGAGATTTGACTTGAAAGTAGGAAGAGAACTGCTCGTTTGTATGTGCACACGGAGTGAGTTCCATAGGGATGCACCTGAAAATGCAAAACTTGTTTTGAACATATCAATGTGGGTGCGTGGTAAAATGCACTTGTTCGAGCCATATCGGCATGAGGCTTGGGTAAGCGAATGTAGATATTGTGGTGCCAAGTTATTGTGCACTTTGTACACGAGTAAAGCTTTGTTGAATACTAACTGATTTTGCAATGGAAGGATGTTAAATCTGGCTTGTTTTTCAAAAGCTGACAATGAAGGATCTGGTAAAATTATTTTGGCAGGTCTTTTGTGTAGGGAATTTAGCTTTTTAAGATGAACATCTGCAGCACACCTCCAGGCTACAGATGCGTAATTAATGTGAGAAAGACAGTGAGCGTGGAAGAACATTTTACGAGCATCACTGTCTATGTAAGGCTTGAGCAGATTAAGTATAAAAAAAAAAGAGACTGCGTGCCAAACCTTTGCAGACAGTTAATGTGTGATTGCCATTTCAGTTCATCACCTGTTATGACTCCCAAGACACGGTGGACTCGTGGACTTGTTCAATGGAGTTGTCATCAACATTCAAAGAGAGGACAAGTGGATTTTTTTATGCTTTTGTCTTGGTGCAAGAATCATACTATTAGTTTTTTTTGGGGGGATAGAATTGCATATGCACCATTTAGAAACATCATTTACGCCCTTCTGAAGAGAAAATTGAACAGAAGCAACGCTGACAGCATTGGAATGAAGGGAAGTGTCATCTGCAAAAAGATCACACAAGACTCTTGGGTCTGATATAGCCAAAGGAAGGTCATTCATGAATATGCAGAATAGAAGTGGTACAAGAACGGATCCTTGAGGAACTCACTTTGGATTGCTTCAGTGGAAGAAGTGTTACCACTAGTAAACACATGTTGTGTTCCGTCTGTAAGGAATGATTCGAAAAAGGACAGCATGGAGGGGTCTCTGAGATACAATGATAGTTTTTTTAAGTAATATTTTGTGGTCAACAAGATCAAAAGCATATTTTTAGTCAAGAAAAACAGCACTTACAATTTCACTGCGGTTGATGCCAGACAACCATGAATCACACAAACGGCCTGATGCTGTTTGACATGAATGACGATGTATGGCGGGAAGCCCGACTGCAAAGGATGAAAGAGTTTGTGAGTTCCAAGACATTGCATAAGATGTTTGTGAACATGTCTTTCGAGTGGTTTCGATAAAACTGACAGAAGTGAAATGAGTCTGAAGTTGTTCAAATCTGACGTGTCTTTTGATTTCGGTAATGGGATAACTTTTGCTGTCTTAAGAGCATGGGGAATGACACCATGTTTGATGCACAAATTGTATATGAATGTAAGGGAACAACAATGTAAGGAAGTGCGAGTTTCAATGGAGAGGCACTAATTCCATCAGGTCCAATAGATTTTTTGTTTCGTACACTGAAAATGAGCGCACCAACTTCGTGGACTGCAAGAAGAGGGCTAACGAGAGAGAGAGAGAGAGAGAGAGAGAGAGACAGAGACAGACACTATATATATATAACCATTGCTGCTTGCACTTCCCATTAGCTAGTTGGGCAGGTAAACAGGAGGTATAGAGAAATAATTTACACCAAAACTTCTGCTAACACCTGGGCAGTGCACCAGTTGAGCACAATTACATGTACACTGAACCATCAATGAAAGTAAAATCACACTTATGAAATGACTACGAAAAGACCGAAACAACGGGAATATGTCTTCAGCTGCGCGTGCGCGCGCGCGCGCGTGTGTGTGTGTGTGTGTGTGAATTTTCTTTTTTTGTATGTATAATCTTAAAAATCATTAACAAAATGCTTTGATTAATTGTATGCAAAAATTCAATCACAAACCAACTGTCACCTTCGATCACTTTAATTCACTGGCTATACAAGTGGTTTTGAATTTGGGGGCACACTGAAAACTATTATTGAAAATTTCTCTGTGTGTGTGTGTGTGTGTGTGTGTGTGTGTGTCCCCTCTAAAATCGAAAACAGAATACCCCGAAGAAACCACATGATAAGGAACACAAGTGTAAGTGATGTATCTTTTCCCATTTCATACTGAAATATAGCACGCGCTGTTTATACCAATGTGCACACATAAAAGCATTCAACATCAGAAACATAAAATCAGATCTACAACGGTACATCTACACTGGATCTAAACTGGAAAAAATATAGCAAGCGTTTAAAAAAAAAAAAAAAAAAAAAAAAAAATATATATATATATATATATAAAGAAAAAGAAGAAAGAGAAAAAGGTGAGAATGATTAATCTTCAATAACAATGCACTCACGTTGTGGTTTCATCTTGGTTACGTTATACCAAATTTGCTGGGCAGATGCCCGATCAGCAAGATAACTCTATGTACTAGTCTGGCCTTAAGGCCTCCCAGTACTATCTAGGCAAAAAGTAATGAAATTACTACTAGAAGTCTCACCCAAATTAGAATACTTATTCAGTTTCACCTCTGACCCAGTGGGCATGGCAACTGGTGGATTCTTTGTCCCAGATGTGTAATGTTGAGTGTCAACAGTTGCTGTTCACACAAGCACATTTCTCTTTCGAATCATGGTCTGTATCCATGCTCTCTTCACACATGTTTTGCGCTTTGATTTTTTGGCTTGTTATATTGGTTTCCATGAAAAGTGCGTTTCTTTTTACTTTTTACCGTAAAATTTCTGATGTGGAGGCATGTTTACTGGCGATAAAATTTGAGAACAACCAAAAATGTCACTATTTCATTCAGCTCTGTGTGCGCGGCCATGAAAGTGACGCAACTAAAGGGAGGCGTTAAGCTTATTATTCGCGGGATTAGAGGGAGTAGCTTCGTCTTGGTCGACATGGGTGACATGAATCAAAATACGAAAATTTTTGCACTGAAAATGGACTTTAGAACCCTTCACCAACCCACTTTGAATGCATTTTTCTAAAAACAAACAAACAAAAAAACTGCATTGAATAAATGAAAAAAAAATAAAGCACCAAAGAAAATTCAAAGTCTAAATAAGATTTCAGCTAGGTATTAAAAACAACAACAAAAAACACGATTTTTCGTGAAAATCTAGGTCGCGCTGAGGTCTTAAGTGAATGCACATATATTTGTGTACCTATCAAAGTGGATTTCTTCTTCAGAATTTTGCCAGAGGACAACACTTATGTTGCATTTTTTCATTGTGCGAAATGCATGCTGCTCACTGGTCATCGGATTTTAGTCTCATCTGAATGACGAGATGCTCAGTTTGATTTTCTGGTCAAATTTGGGTTCGAATCCATAACCTAACGGACACTGTTTTGGCATATAAGCGCCTTGATCATTCTACCACCTCCCCCCTTCGTCACCTTGTGCATGGAGAACAAACATAGGTTAAGCCGACAGCACAAAATAAGACGAGGAAGCGTAGAGTTTTGTCCCCAGTGTCTTCTGCAGGCAAAACATTGCAGCATACAAGACGAAGACATACAAAGACTGCACTTGTGTTGGCTCTTGAAAGTTGAATTGGGACGTGAAGGCACTCTGAGGATATACCAGACAAAATATTCAGACTTTAACTTAACCACGGCGAATGAGACATGTCTGTCAGTGCTGACTTCTGCTTGTTGTACCCAAGGGACAATGATGTACAAATCAATCATCTCTTGGGTCAGAAGCAAAAGCAAAAGAGGAAAAGGGCAAGGGATTTACTTTATGTACCCACCATGGCAGTGACACATAAAATACATGCAATCTTTAAACACAAAAAGTAATGTCAAAAGGAAAAGAAAAGAAAAAAAGAACAGAAAAGGAAAGAAAAAACAAAATAATCGAAGAAGTATAAATTCATAATCAGGTCGTTTTGGTGATTAACAAAGTTTTATCGGCAAGATACATGTACTGTGGAAATGAAGGATTTCGGTTTCAGTTTTACAATAACTTTTTACCCAAGAAAACAGCAAGTGGTACTTTTTTTTACGGAGTTGAGGTGGGTTGTTCAGTATACAGGCCAGGCAAACCTTTTTTGTCTGGTGTTGTTGTGAAGGGGCACGCAAACGAATGATGGAATTCGTCAGCCGTGCTGTTTGTGGAACATTAACAACAGATTATTTCACTTCTAGGCAAAACGTTCTTGATTAACAGGTAGTGCATCATTCGTCGTTTGAACAAAGACGACAGGTATACTTTCCTCACCTGAATGGAAGTTCAGCTTTTCCTTGTCAGGTAACTTTGCATGAGAAGCTAACTGAATGGAGTTACCCACAAAGTTTGTTTTGTTTTCCCTATACGCTCACAGCAACTGTAATTAGTACTTTGGTGTGGACCAGGGTTGCTGCGTGGCATTGGAAACAAAATCTCTCTCGAATGCTCATACATACATTACACTTATCACCATCTCCCCTCTCTCTGTAACCCCACGCCCCAGTCCTCCTCCTCCAACACAGATCCATTCATACACACAACGGACAATGACCTATGCTGTTCATTCCTTTTTTTATTTTTTGTTTTTGCTTTTTTTCCCTCGGGGTTGGCTATGGTGGAAGCGTAAACATTGAAGAATAGCAGGTGGATTGATGTCACACACACACACACACACACACTATGTTGTGATTCTCCTTCCGCGTTAATCGTGTACACTTTACATTTTTCAAGCTGCTTTTTGTATAAGCTGTCATAGAGGAGGCCTGATTTCTAAAGAGAATCTGTGACACATTTGAATGGAGTACCTCCAATATTTATTTACATTTTCCAGCCAACGAAATGGAAAGGCTATGGGCTTTAATGCCAGTGAAATGTATTCAGAGATTCACAAGTTTTTTTTTCGTTTGAGAGAAAGTTACATTGAATGTCCTCTAGCAGATCTATAGGCCTATGTAAGCCAGTGTACGGATCTATACAACCAATTGTATGCTGTACATTGGGTTTATGCTTATGAATACATGCCCTTTTACATTTAGGGATGTGCGTGTGTGTGCATCTGTGTTTGTGTCTGTATGTGTATATGTCTACCTGCCTGTCTGTGGGTCTGCCCCGCCACCCCTCTCTCTCTCGTTTGCTCTCATTCTCTCTCTATATATGCAGAAGTCAGCTTCAGATTAAAAGACAAAATGTGCCGATTATTTGAGCTTTGTACTGACAAGGCACCTTTTGCTTGATGTGACGGTACTTCAGAGATGGAGGACCCTGTTTTGACTGCCGACATGACCATCACCAATACAAAGTTACATACTTATAAACATGCGTACACACATGCACGCAAGCACACAAACACGACCTACACCAAAATAGTTACACACACATATACATGCACACACACAATTCTATTTTATATCAACATAGCTTCCCCTCCCCCAACACAAACACGCACAAAGTCATAAGATGAACTCAGCACGTGATTTTCTTTTATTTTGATATGAGCAGTGGCCATTGCATTGTTGTCAGTACACACACTCACACACACACACGCACGTGCGCACGCGCGCGCACACACACACACAAACAGCAAGTGAAAACGATGAACCGAGCAAGTAAACCACGTTTATTTTTAGATATGAGCAGGGATTATTACATTGTCGTCAGTACCCACACCCTGCACGCTCACAGATGTAGCAGATGTTTTATGGGAGAAAAGCGGGTAGGGAAGGGATACAAGGGGGTGGGAGTAGGAAGCATTTTCAGGGTGCAGGGACATTTCAGAATGAGGCTAAAAGGGTGACATTTTGGCCGCTGAAAATGTCCCCTGTGGCTGACAATCAAAAAGAATTGAATGCTGATGATACTGAGACCTTCATCATTCACATCCTTTTCTATTATCCCAACGAAATCCACTGTCCTATAGGACTCGACATTTAGTTCTCTGTTTTTGCACGCAATTTTGGATTCATTATCTCAGATGACTTGCCCCTTGACAACAACATTACTCATATATACAGAAGTGCCAAGTGCAGTTCTCCATCAGATAAGCGCCGTCCGCCACTTCCGTACAAAAGCTGCAAAAGAACCCCTAAATGTATCTGTCTGGTGCAGTCTGGCTGGCTGTTCCAAATAATGCTTGGATAAGCTGCAAAAGACACAATACTCTGTTTCGAGGTTTATATTCAAAGCAAAGAAACGTTATCATGCGACATGCCTGTTTCGAGTACAGTATGCTATTGGCTAACTGTTGAAGAAGACGTGCTGAAACTTTTCCTCTATTACTATGGTTTCTTCTTAACGTCTACTCCAGCCTTCATATCTTCTGTGTGCTTGTCCACATTCCGACTACTGTGTGCGTACATGCGTGTGTGGTGTGTGTGTGTGTGTGTTACCTGTACTCATTATGGTTTGCCTGAGCTCCGATGAATGAAAAAAGGATGTCAGTATCGACCTGTGTGTCACGATACAGATTTTCCACTCTGTAACTGGGAAATAAGCATGTCGGTATACAAAAGGCAATTATTCTAAGTTATTATGTGAGAGATTGAAGATGGTGATGGTGGTGTGCATGTGGGTGTCACTTGCTCTCTTGGACTGTAGATGCCTGAGTGTGTAGGTGCTATTCACATACCTTTGACCACAAAAAATTTGAATTAACAACTTTTACGACTGATAGAAAGCAGAAAAGAGAAACGCTGGAATGTTATGAGAATTATTTCAGTTACTTGTCTATTACTGCTTAAAATGAAATCACCAGAATACAGTACATACCATGGATGATAGTAATGATTATAATGAAAAATGATGATGACAAGGACACACACACATCCTCTTAATTAATGCACTGCCACATCATCTGCAACATACTTGGCCATTGAATCATTGTAGACAGCCTGTAATGATTAGGCTTTATATATTACACACGTATATAATTAGGGGATTGACGTAACACTAAAAACGCGAGGGAGTCAGATCAATAGAAATGTTTAGATCTACACTGAACGATTTCACGCGTTCCTCACTCAATACATCATCGACGCACGTAAACCTGGTTTTTTGACAAACCGAATTGCAATAAAAATCAAAGTTGTTACCTTAGGTGTTCTCGACCTTATGAAATAACTTTGGTCGTGCAATCAGCAGCATACGGGCACGACTCATGTCTGGTTTTCACTACCCTCATCATGACCAGTCTGGAATTTAAAGACATGCTGCAAGTCTGCCATTCACTCTTTGTGATACTTTTGGTAAGTCCACTTCTGAGAAAAATAATTTTTGCTTGAAAGCCTTTGAATGTTCTGACCAATAAAAACGACCAACGACTGTTGGTGGAACACGGTTTTTGAAGATTCTTTGTCCACAGACCACAGATGTGGCCTAGAGGTAATGCGTCTGCCTAGGAAGCCAGAGAACCTCAGAGCACTGCTGCGAATCCCGGCAGAGCTGCCAGTAAGCTTATTTTCTCCCCCTCCACTAGACCTTAAATGGTGGTTTGGACGCTAGTCATTAGGATGAGACGATAAACCAAGGTCCCGTGTGCAGCATGCACTTAGCGCACGTAAAAGAACCCACGGCAACAAAAGGGTTGTCCCTGGAAAGATTCTGTTGAAAAATCATATTCGATAGGAAAACATAAAAATGTTTCAATGTCAACGTTGCGTTGCCAAATCTGGTTGTTGTACAAACCTCTTGAATCCATACCATAAAAATGCAGCTGTCAGATAAACCTATACATATGGCTAACACAGGCGCCCAATTTATTGCAGAAGGAGACACATTTCATATGTGATTTAAAAAATGCAAACACACACACACAAAAAAATATAGCATGAGAAAATTCAAATGTCTTTAGATTTTGATTAATGTCTTTAGATTTGATGTCTTTAGATTTTGATTAATGCTTTTAGATTTTAATTTAAGTCTGCATTTCTGAAAGACAGAATTTGACACGAGGGAGACAGTTTTAGGTGATCCACAAAGGCTCCCTTCCTCCGTTGAATCCACAATCAAAGCCTTAGAGATTTTTTGCAGTAACAGACTTGACCCGAAATCCGATTCCACACGATACACAACACGGCACCAGTGTTGATATGACAATGATGATTTTCATGCTAAAATAGTTATGGAATCCCTAACCCACCCTCCCCATTCATCCCCTGTTAAGAAAAAGAAGAAGAAAAAAAGTCCCCTGTTATGGATAAAAACATTCCAGTTCATACAATAACACGCTATTTGAAAATCAAGACAATTCTTGAGGGGATCATTACAGGGCGTAACTAGAATGAATTCGTCTTGTGTCCAAAAGAGAATCCAAGAGAGTTATTTTGCGGCGAGTAGTACTGCCCCAAATCGACTCTCCATTGAGTTATTCTGGTAACAATAATGTGAATTCATATAGCGCCTATTCTCTATATATGACTCTAAGCGTTTTTTTTTGTTTTTTTTTCTGTTTTTCTGTTTTGTTTTTGCTTTTTTGACTGAGCCAAAAACATGTGGAGTTGATATAGTATAGGCCCTGAATGACTGTTAAAGACAAAAAGATACCACCCCATACTGAGTCATCATGGGGTGCTTTTGGGACAAGGATTGGAAAGTGTTGTGGCTGACCACAGTTAAATCTCTCTTATCAATATGGGGCTTACTAGGTGATGTTGAATCAGAATAGGCACCACTTGTATTGATGCTGGTGTGGGACTGTCGCAGATGAACGTTGGCATGGTTGTGTGTGTGGAACTGGATGCGCTGGTGGGGGCTAAGCCTTTGAAACGGTGTGGAAGACGGGCCAGGAAAAAGGTCAGAAAAATATAAGTGTGTTATTGCTTTTGTCAAGTTAATCCCAATGGACAGCGTCAAGACATGAGTCTATGATATACAGACAGTTGAATCTTGAGAGACATTTGGCTCTACATCAAGCTGAGAATCATCATATCGTCCCGTTTTCTCCAGTTCAAGTGCTTCGTCTCCTTCAGTGCCATTTTCCAGTTTCATCCACTGGAAAATCTTTCTCTTCTGAATAACCCGGGCTTGTAAACAGGACCTCAGCAGGCTCTCCACCTTGTCAACAGGCCATTTGTGAATTTCAGCATGGATTTTGGTGATGGTTTTCTGGATCCATCTCTCCATTTGGTGCTCTTTGTAATGATCCAGAAGACTGTTCAGGGTGTAGAGGTGGGGGTTTAGGGCGGAGTTGAAGGGGAGGATGAACAAGGCCGCCCAAACGTTTACCTCACCAGGAACAGGCGTGCCTACAGAGGACAGCACGCCCATCAGTCCGATGGGAAACCAGCACAGGAAATCCGTCACGATGATGAGCATCAGCCTGCGAGCGATGGTCATGTCCTGCAGCTTGTTGCAGGATGAAGTGGACAGATGGACACTCCTAATGGCTTGGTAGATGCAGATTTGCCCAATGCCAATAAGGATGAAAAGAATAAAGTTGACGTAAATGAACACAGCAAACACATACTGTTGTCCAGGGAAATGCGTTCTTGTGATAGGCAAAGGAAGGCAGAAGCCGTTATGTCCGTACAAGCCCCATCCAACCATCTCAGGCAGTGTCGCCAAGAACAAGCCCAGCAGCCAGGCAAGGGCACATGCTAACGAGGCAGATCGGCTGGTCATGTGAAGCTGACGTCTCAGCGGGAAGCACATGACGAGTAGGCGTTCAAGAGTGATCAGACAGACAACAAAAGCTGACACTTCACTGGACAGAAATGCCAGTATTCCTGCTGCCTTGCACAGCTCACTGCTGGTCCATTCTGTTTCCTTTGATATCCACACATCACGGTAATGCACATCAGCTGACCCAATGAAGACTAAATAGATTCCCATCAGTATGTCAGACAGGCATAAGTTGCCCACCAGGATAGTAAAACTCTTAGATCGTCTCTTCTTTACCTCCCATAATCTGTATACCAACACGGCAACATTTGCTGGGATGTTGAAAGCGGCCAGGATCCACACAACAATCTGAAAAAATGTATTATTCAGAAGATCATCACACGATGACAATTCATCCATGGGTGCAAAGCATTCAGGTATTGCAATGTCATGAAAGTAGGAGCAGCACAGTTTGTAGTTATCAGCATGGAGCGTTTTCAGGTGAGACAGTCCAGAGAAAACATCTTTGTTGAAATCAGTTATGTCATTTTGGCGTAGGTCTAGATCAGTTAGCTCAGGTAATGAAGCAATAGTATCATCTTCTATTGAATGTAATCCAGTGTTGACTAGTGACAATGCTTTTAAGTGTATCATCCCTGAAGTTTTTACGAACTTTGTAAATGTAGAATCTATGCTTTGTCTCAAAGGATTTTTTGATAAGGACAGGTATTTCAACCTTATGAGTTCAGAGAAAAAGACAAAAGAAAGTTCCTCCAATACATTATTACTTAAATCGAGTATCTGAAGCTGTGGCATGCTTGTCAGATTTACATATTTGAGTTCACAGTGTGAAAGATTCAAAACGGACAAATATTCCATTGTTTGAATGTTTTTCAGAGTTGGTTGGATGACTCCACTAATATCCAGATACCTTGTATTTAGATGCTGAAGAGGATCTACCATTGACTGGCACTTGTAGGCATAACCTTCGCAAGTGCAATTTGGAGGACAATTAAGATCACAGTATCGTTCATCATCTTTGTTTGGGCACTGGGGTATTCCATCACACAGGTATTTACTGTGGACACAGTTGCTAGACATTTGACAACGGTAATACCCTGGGCAGGTGAGATTCTGTGCTGGGATGTCTTCATCAATTCCACTGGGACAATCCCGTTCTCCATTGTTCAAGAGAAACGCTGGAATGCATAAATGTCTGTCACACTGAAAATAGCCTTCACTGCATTCCACCCCAGCATGCTCCAGATGGGACATGCCAAACCCATCAAGATGGATGACTGCCAATTGAAATTCTTTGTCCGGGAAAGCAAATGTTGAATTCCTGGATATCTGGCAGGCTTGGAAGTACTCTCTGTACTGCTGAGGGACACAGCCTTGACTTGGACACAGCACCGTTTTTTCCCTGCATGTAAGGCAGTCTTCCTCGTCGCTGTTGTCGAAACAGTCATTGATGCCATTGCAGTGCTTCTTCTCTGGAACAGACTGGAGATTGGTGCAAGTGAATGTCGCCTTTAGCAAAGGCTCAAGCTGTGGTGCCATGCAGTTAACTTCATCACTGCCATCTGCACAGTCGTCCACAGCATCACATACAAACGAGTAGTGCACGCTGTGACCCAGCTGGCACTGAAAATTGGGAAAGACAGATAGATGGCGAAGTTGACTTGCAGGAAAACTGTTCCATGGACATGTATGGAACGTTTGTACCAGTGAGCCATCGGGGCATGTTTTTGTTGGAAACACTGTGACACGCTTCGCAGCTGGCTGGAGATGGAGGAATTTCAACTTTTCAGTCTTTTGCCGGCGTTTACTTGCATTCGGTTTCATGCAGATGATTCCTTCAGGCACCGATTCCGTAGATGAAGCAGTAGTGCAATGCAGTGGCTGTAAATAAGAGTCAGCAGTTAGATCATACACTGCACAGTCCGTAACAGGATTATTTCTCTGTATCGTAACTTGTTCATAAGCTACTGGGGATCCGCGCATCCCCCATTGCCATACATACTCGTAGAGTTGCTTTAATTTCGGCGATTGTGGTCTCATCTTTCTCAAGCCAACTGTGGCAGAGTGGTATCCACTGTGGTGAAGAAGCTTTGAAGCGAGCTGCATTCCAAAATCATCTGGAAGAAGTGCAAGCGTTGCCAGAAACTTTGAACATTCTCCCTCTGCTGGAACTGGCATTGTGACGTGTGGCTGACCCGCTCTTAACTGTGTGACTGGTTTGAAAAAGGCTCTCAGACACTGGTCCCTGTATGGAACCCAGTCACCACAGCCTGCAGATCTGTAGGAACAGTCCTCTTCATCTTCACCAGCTACACATTGCTGAATCATGTCACACCACAAAGCCTCAGGAATTTTCTTCACGTAAAGGCTACAGTTGTACATTACCCTGCTGCTTCTGAATTTGTCTTCCTCGTCGTCAGCTTGTACTTCTTGTGGCATGAATGTTTCTGGGTGTTCCACGTAACTCAGATTGAAGCTAGATGGCGTGAAACTGAATGATGTGTTTGCGCTAATTTCAGGCTGCTTACTTGGTGGCTTCTTCACTTCAAGCAACACCTGGTGTTTTCTTACGAGTAATGGGGCCATAAAATTACCATCCAAATATTTCCACAATGGTAGAGTGTTTTGTATTTGAGTTTGACTATTGACCTCTAGAACCGTTAGACCCCAGGTATCCAGCATCTTTATGGAAGTAAAGGTGAAGACAATACCATTTCCATCAGGAACAGTTATCAGCCACATGTAGGTGTCATGGCAAACGGATGGAGATTCAGTCCATATGATGTGTCCTTCAGCCTTTGACACATTGAACAAGTGTTTCAGACGACATCTGGGGCTAAGATTATTTGGAGGATTGGGGATGTTTGGAAGATTTCCCTGTTCAGTGCTTCTCGAACTGCTTTGGGTGGTAAAAGTTGGATATGGACTGGTTGTGAAGTCATGTTCCACAGTAGAGGCTGTGTTGTTTGAATGTTGAGATCTTTTAAGGGGTATGGAGTGATTTGTTTGCCGAAAGGCCTGTACAGATAGGATGAATGTAAAGGCACCCAGTATGGTCATCATTGTACAGTGAAAAGAAAGTGTTGCCTTCAAAATATGGCGAAACCATAGGATGTTTTCCTGGGAACAGACAATGAGATGTAAAATCAAAACATAAACTTTTTTGCATACATACATAAACCAATATGTAAGACAACACACACACACACACGCGCGCGCGCGTGCATACACGTACCAGAAAGGGAGGGAATGAGCGAGAGAGAGAGAGAGAGAGAGAGTGAGAGAGAGAGTGTGTGTGTGTGTGTGAGAGAGAGAGAGAGAGAGAGAGAGAGAGAGAACAACAAAAACCAACATATTTTTTGACAAAAGTAAACAATATTCTACCACACTGCGTTTCATGTCTTGATAGAAGGACCTGATAATGCTAATAAGCTTGGGTGGGAATTCAGTCTTGGGGAGGATTCTGAAGAGGCCATCCTGCTGACAAGGTCAAAGGCCTTTGTCAGATCTATGAAGGTAATGAAGAGTGGCTGTCTTTGTTCCCTGCATTTCTCTTGCAGCTGTGTGAGGGAGAAGACCATACCGATGGTGACCTGTTGGTGCAGAATCCGTACTGTTATTCTGGATGGACTCTCTCTGCAGTGCACCCCGAGCAAAATACTTCCCGAAGATACTGAGGAGGGAAATACCGCGATAGTAACTGAACTCGTTCCTCGCATCTTCCTTGTCCAATTGAACTTCACCTTCTCTCCAACAGAAGCACAGGATTTCATGTAGCTCGGTGATGATGGTGCCCTTTCAGCATTTCAAGACGATGACAGGGATGCCGTATTTTCATGGTGATTTGCTAGGGGCAAGGGTGTTCAGTGTCTCACATCGTTGTAGGTTCTCTGTCGAGCTCATCTAAGAGTGGTGGGCACGAAATGGCGGTCAGGGCGTCTTCGGTAACCCTGGCATAAAGCTCAAAGTAGTTCTCTACCAAGCACTCAATCTACTTTGCTCTATCATAGATGACCTCGCCTGTCGTAGATTTCAGTCAGGTGGTTTTCTTGTGCGTGGAACCCAGTACCTGTTTGATACCATTGTGTAACCCCATGATGCTATCTTCTGTCTTTACCTTGTTTGACTTTGATGTGGGCAGACCAAAGAACATGCAGGTTCTTTTTGCTGGCTTTGTATGCTGCTAGGGCGTGTTTCTTCTCTTTGATGACAGATGTCATTTCTGCAGAGTGCGCCTCAAACCAGTCTGCTGATTTGGTGGTCTTCATGCCCAGGGTGGACATGGCAGTAATGTGGACAACATGCCTAAACTGTTCCCACCGTTTATGTGCATGGGCAGTGCACGGGCTAATAAATCTACATGAAATCACCTCTTCCATCTCGGTACTGCTATATAACAACCTTTCTCTAGCCGATAAAGAACAACCTTTTCTAAAAATCAGAATGCTGCTTTCATTCATATTTACTTTTGACATCAATTTCGAAGCTCCTCTGGTTAAACAATTAAAACCAAGAATGAGTACCAGGTAAGCCTACTGCTCCGGATAATAGCAAAATATCACCACAAATCAAAAGAATTCAGAGCTCAGTAAGGTTATTAACCAGCTTGGTTTCATGACGAATATCATTTCAAGAACCTCAACACAGGACTGCAAATATTTCCCTGTACAACTGATATATTCTGTAAATTTATCACCATACCCCAATCCAGTTTTAACACGCATCTGTAAAGCTTGCCATTATAGTATTTTAGTAAAAAAAAAAAAAAAGAAGAAGAAGTTAGGATCGTTCTTGTCAGCATTAAAACAAGAGAAACAAAGATACTGTGTACTTTCGAACCAGTTATTTGGATATTGACCCTTATCAAAAACAGCTTTGAACAACTCGATAACACAGTCAACAACCAAATCACCAGCGTATTCTTACATTTCTTCGATAATACAGTCAGGACCAATACATATATCTATTTTCAATGACATTTGGACGAAAAACATTTCTTTCTTTGAAACCTCTCCACAAAAAACAAAGAATTAATTTAACAAACAAACAAACAAAAAACAACAACAACAAAAAACCCTCAAAAAACCCACACACAAACTGTCATTGTTGTTGAACATTCTATCAGCTTGTGCTTCGTCATTCTCTTCCAATGCAGTCTGAAGACAAAACCACTGGGCAACATATATCACATATTAATTCGAGGCTGAGATTTTGATTTGTTTTTTTGTGTGTGCATGTTTTGCTGGAAATTGATTTGACAAATTCATCAAACTAATCATGTCGAAACAATCTTTCTTCTTTTGCAAATGACTGCATTCTTTTTCAGCTTCACTAGCTTAAACAGACTATCGCTCTTGTCTTTACTTTCGCAAAATATCTCCAGTAATCTTCTCAAGTGCCACTTTAATTTCTGATTTTTTTTGGTAGTATTCGTGCTTGTCATTCTTATCATCTATTCTAATGTGCTCAGCACTTTCTTACAATGACTGAGTATTTTGAGAACGCTGTTTAAATCATATTATTCCGGTGTAGATATCTTGGGCATTCAAAAAATCTTCAAGGGCAATAAAAAATTCCGCGGTAAAGGAGACGTGGCCATCGCCGCAATCACACTGCAACATTTAGCAGTTTTCTCCAGATCTAGATAGATGTACAAGTTTAGTTACACCCGCCGGGAATGTAGTACGACACGGTCGATTCAATTTCTCTTTTATGTTGATTCTAGTTTTAAAGTTGATATGAAAATTGAGTATTTTGTTAAACTAATAACATGTAGAGCCAAGTACAAGTACTTCTAAACGTCGTATGAAGTGAAAAGGACTTCATTTTGAGAAAAGTCAAGACTGGAAATTTTTTCGTTTCATCAATTCAAGGGTATTAACATGCATGGTTTACAATTTTTAACTGTGAATTCCGACTGATTCTGTGGATATTTTTATGGCAGTTTGGGGCATAATCCAGTAAGTGATGAGGCATTCGCAAATCTTTCTCTGAATAAATATTTAACGGTCTCCTTCTCCAACTTTCCATCACATGTTATCGTGTATTGTCCATTGAATATAGGATTGAACGGGCAGGTCAACAACTTAAAACAAAATGGCGTCGTTCGCGTTCGCGAAGAATATGAGCACGCGCTTTGAATGTGTATAAATATGTGTACGCAATTGATTTTTGCCCATGACCTTCAGGGCTCAGCCAATAGATCTATAAAGTCCACTGTCATATTGATTTTAGTATTTTCCGAAAAAGACCACTTGGGCAAATGAACATAGTGAAAGCCCTGTACACTGACAGTAAAACACACAAGCTTTTAATGTATTGAGTATAATTTCAAAATGTAATGTTTAAGTTGAGAAAGATCAGTTTAAAGCAAATTAAGTCCCCTAGCATTAATTACAGAGTAATTTCCCTTTTTTTCTGTCTGCACCAAAACGTTTGCAAAATAAAAAAAACTTCCATGCTTAGCAAAAGAAGTTCCTGTTTGAACAAAAAATGATAAAATGACTGCTCTTGTTGTTGTGTCGAATATCAGATCAAAGTGCCAAGTTTAGAGAAAAACAAAACAAAACAAAACAAACAAACAAACAAACAAAACAAAACTAAAAAAACAAAACAAAACAATAAACAACAACAACAAAAACCAAAAAAACAAACAAAAACAAACAAAACAAACAAAAAACAAACAAACAAAAAAACAACAACAACAGTAAATGTAGTTTGCATATAATTTAGCTTCTTTAAAAAAAAAATTTGTGTGTGCCCATTCCAGAGGTGCAATATTGTTTTAAACAAGATGACTGGAAAGAACTGAATTTTTCCTATTTTTATGCCTAATTTGGTGTCAACTGACAAAGTATTTGCAGAGAAAATGTCAATGTTAAAGTTTACCACGGACACATAGACACAGTTGTTTTTCATTAGAAATATGTTATATTGTTATGTTTTTTGCTTATTTTTTAAACAAAACTTAAATCAATAATTTTCACACACACTTTCACTTACTCGTATGCGTACACAGTAATTCCCCCCCTTCCCCTCCTCCCACTCGATTTTTTTCCTTCCCTCGTCTAATATCACTTACAGTGAAAAGACGTTAAACTAAAGAACGAACGAACACACACACACACAGACAACCGAACACCGGGTTAAAACATAGACTCACTTTGTTTACACAAGTGAGTCAAAAACAACAAACAAACAAACAAAAACCACCCCAAAAACGAATTCCGGTAGATTGTCTTCCTTGTTTCGTAAACTACCCAGCTAGTTTGCAAATACTATTTAGTTCTGTTAGTTACTTACATTCGGGTTTAAAGTCGACACCTTCGTCAGGTGGTATGATCGACTGGGATTGCCATCTGAGGAGACTGGGAGGAGGGGATCAACGTGAAACAACGCTGCCACCTCCAGAACTACAACACGAAAGGATGGGCAGCGAAAATGTCTGTTTTTATGTTGGGTGTCTGTGAGATTCCAAACTCCTCAGATCTGCACTGTGCGCTCGGTGCCGTGCCGACAGAGCTAACCAGGCACAGGCATGCTCAGGGAATGCATGCAGGTTTATACAATCAGCAAATGTTTCCACCAGACAAACCCAGGAAAATGATGAAATTCAAATCAATATTACTAACTGACCAAAAAGCCACCCACGAAACGAACGATTTCCAGCGGCAACACTTGTACGAGGCATCTTATATTCATGGCAATTTCCATGCTAATCTGCAAGGGCACAAGTTTCAATATTCATGCTTTCCCTATCAGTGAGCATTTTCCATTTTTTTGGGTACGAATGAGAATAATTAGACTTACATGTTTGTGAGAAGTAAGTTCGCTAGATGGTGCCTCAGTAGAATTTGTTACCCACTTCAAGCCTTTTTTATTTAATCAAATCTAACATTCAATATTTTCATGAGCTCATAAGAATGTTGATTTGTCCATTTTTTGATTCACTGGTGCTTGCCGTTCAGTTGGAAGCTTTGTAAAGATGGCCTGTTTCTCCTTAAATTTATTAATTTTGTTCCAGTATGTCTGGACTTGGAGGGCCTTGGTTTGCTTCAGCATTACCACAGCATTGCAAAATGGTCCTCAAAGAAAAACACACTGAATACCACAACACCAGTGGCATGATTGCAACCAACCTTTCAACACGCGCGCACACCTGGATCGGCTGAAAACATGACGCAAATTATCCAGTTTGTTTTTCTTTTCTTTTCGTTTTTAAACAGGTAAGATTTCTGATGCTTTTTCCGATTACTTCTGGAAAAAGGTATGGGCTACATGTGTGTGTGTGTGTGTGTGTGTGTGTGTGTGTGTGTGTGTGTGTGTGTGTGCGTGTGTGTATGTTAGAGAGAGAGAGAGAGAGAGAGAGAGAGAGAGAGAGGGAATGCGAGGGCGAATTATTTAATTGCATATAGGCCATAGGCATAATTACAATTGCATTGGGGTTTGGTGGGGATGAGGACGAAGTAGTGGTAACAATATCTTCATTGTACACTCCAATATAAATAACAATAATCTTATCATAGCATCTAGTTACATGCAACAAAGAGTCACCAGGGTAGCTTATAAGTTGTAACACATTCACTACTAGCAGTAATCGAAGCTAATACACTATCAATATTTAATGTTTTTTGGCGGATCTTAACTGAATGGAAGATATATTTTGCTACTGATCGAGACATTTGTTTGTACATACCATTCAAAAGAGTGTCCATGCGAACAATGATAAATGAACCTAGGAATGTTCTTTTCAAGTCAGCATACAATGGGCAAATATGGATAAGATGGTATTCATCCTCGTTAACATTTTTACAAAGTGGACAAAATATTGCCTCGGAATTCTCACAAAATCTCTCAGTATTGGTTTTTTAGCGGCAACATACCAAATCTTGTCTGTGTCAGAGCTACTCTGAGACAGTAAATATTTACATGCGTGAAATATTCCCATGTCCAAAACCATCCTGTACGGATTTATACAAATCATATCTTTCCCTTTCCCAAACAGACGCTGTCCCTTCTTGTAAATACATGTCAATCAGACGTTGCTTGAACTGGGACAGAAATACCTTGAGATACCTTCAGTTCCTTGTTTCAGCCATACTTCATAAAATCCTGTTTTAGCTAGAATTTCTCTGGTCCCTGTAACCCAACATATTTTATCCTTTGCGTCCAGGTTTGATAACATAAGATATGCCTGCTTTAGTAATCTGTTTTCGTTCATTTCTTACAACCTAAACCAATATATTACAGTTTTTAAATATGAATTAATGTAAAGGGGATATCGTCCTAACTCTGAATAAATAAGTTTGTTGGGTGATTTGAGGTATCTTTTGCAGGCAAGTAGATGTGCTTTTTCAATATTTTCTAAACGTTGTAAACCCCATATTTCGCTTGAGTACCTTAAAATTGGTTGAATATTTGAATCAAAGATATTGAAAAATACTTCTCGAGTCATTTCTTTGCAGTTCCCAAACGCACGACATAAAAGATAAAGTAGCTTTTTTCGCTTTTGTCACCAAATGGCTAGTTCCAATATTTCCGCTGATCGTAGTTGTAAATGTAAATCCAAGATAGCAGTAGCTGTTCACAACTTCTAATTGTTCTCCATCATAAACCATTTTTCTTTTGATCCGAGATATCCGCCTTTCCTAAATACTATTATTTTAGTTTTATCCTTATTAACATTTCCTCTTAACCTATTACAACACATTTTAAGAGAATTGAGATGGGCTTGTAGGCCACCTGGTGAAGTTGAAATAAGTGCCATATCATCGGTAAAAAGTAAAATGAATATTTCAATGTACGTAGGTAATATAGCACCCCATGAATTCCAGTGCTATTGATATGGTTGGCTAGCTGATTGATAAAAAGTGAAAAGAGAGTGGGACTTAATCCACACCCTTGTCTTACACCTACAGGGCAGTCGAAAAATTCTGAATATTCTCCATTAGAACGAACGCATGAAACAAGAGTCTCATACATGGACTTCAGGCAACAAAAGAATTTCCCTTTATCCCTTCATTATGTAGAACTTGTAACAGTTTGTTATGGTGAACACAATCGAATGCTTTTCTGAAATCGAAAAAGGCTACATACAGTTTACGGCCTTTACAACTTAATGATTTCTGAACTATTGATTACAAGTTGAAGATCTGATCCACTGTAGAATAATTTCGTCGGAATCCAGCTTGGTTTTCAACAATAACATTGTTTTCCTCCAACCATAAGCATAACCTCTGAATCAAAATTGATGTAAAACATTTACAGGTAGTATTGATAAGTTAAACACCTCTATGATTATCGGGATCATCCATGTTACCTTTTTTTAAGAACTGGAGAGAGAGAGAGAGAGAGAGAGAGAGAGAGAGAGAGAGAGAGAGAGAGAGAGAGAACAGTGTGACTGATTGATACAAAGCAAATAGTCAAACTAATTGTGACAGAAGATCCGGGGCTGCCTTCCTTACATTGTGACTCGCACAAGGCCCAAGCATCACGCGCACCTGTTGCCTCACACAGTGAAGGGATGGAGATACACGAACTGAGGGAACGTTTGACTTTAAGGAAAATTCACCGTCAACTTGCGTCACCTTGAAAAAATCACTTCCATGACATTCTCCCCAGTATTACTTCGGTTGTCTGTGTTTGTTGTCAATTAATATATTAGTCTCTCATTTTATGTGTTATGTCGGATGTTTAATTTATGTCCATGTTTTCTTTACAATGTATTTTTGTTTATCGTGTGCGCGCGCCTACGTACCTGCGTATGAGCACACCACTGCGCGCGCGCGCGTGTTCAGTTATTTTCTTTACGATTTTCATCTGTCTATATTTCCTTGGTATGACTTCTTAATGTGTTCATTTTTCTTTAATTAAAAAAAAATCTTATTGCATTGTATTTTATTAGTTGTCTTCTTGTCTGTAGTGCTCCAGGGTTGGATGAAAAACAAAACAAAAAAAACAAACAAAAAAAAAAAAAAAAAAAACAAACAAAAAAACAAACAAACAAAAAACAACAACATAAAACAAACAAACAAACAAAAAAACAAAAACAAAATCAACATTTCAGTTGCTTCTCATTACTTGATATAACTGCAGCTGAAATCTCTCTCTGTCTCTCTCTCTCTTTCTCTCTCTCACGAAGCATAAGAAGAAAAAGAAGAAACTTTAGCTTTCATTTTCGTGTAAGTTGTTATGCGCACACGCATTGAGTCGCTCACTCGCGTACGCGCGCGCGTGTGCATTGTTTGATTGCTTTCATTGCTGCGGTTCATGCCTTGATAAAAATATACACAGAACTCAACCCGCTACTAATTAGTATGACTTGAAAAGTGCAGAAAAGATGAGAGAGAGAGAGAGAGAGAGAGAGAGAGAGAGAGAGAGAGAGAGATTGAATTAAATGAATTTTCTTTAATGAGGGAAGTAGCATGAGAGAGAGAGAGAGAGAGAGAGAGAGAGAGAGAGAGAGAGAGTATATAACCATTGCTGCTTGCACTTCAAATAAGCTAGTTGGACAAGTAAACAAGAGGTACAGAGAAATAATACCAAAGCTTCTGCTAACACCTGCGCAGTGCACCAGTTGAGTTCATTTACATGTACACTGAAGCATCAGTGAAAGTAAAATCACACTTACGAAATGACTACGAAAAGACCGAAACAACGGGAATATGTCTTCAGCCGCTGTAGTGTGTGTGTGTGTGTGTGTGTGTGTGTGTGTGTGTGTGTGTGTGTGTGTGTGTGCCCCCTCAAAAATCGAAAATAGAATACCAGGAAGAAACCACAGGATAAAGAACGCAAGTATAAGTAATGTCTCTTTTCCCATTTCATATTGAAATATAGGATGCGCTGTTTTATTGCTTACTACTCCCATAAAAACCCCTACCCCGATCCGAATCGTATGGGTATCACATGCATCGTGGATCGCCGCACCACTGGCATCTATCTTTGACGGCTGTACGCCACAGTTTGAGCAAAGCTTTTTCAGTCCACTCAGTTAACTACACTTCCTGTCCAGCTCTTCTTTGTCTTCCCATTCTTCACTTCCCCCGAACTGTTCCTTGGAGGATTGTCTTGGAGAGGCCATGTAGCCATGATCTCCTGTGTTGTCACTCTTGCGTGCACTTCATCATTTGTGATTTGGTCAGTGAGATGAGACGAGATGAGATGCCGAGGAGTCGTCTGATGTCGATAACTTGGATCTTGAAGTCCATGACTGGCATACACAAAAGAAGATGGAGAACACAAAAACAGGTCTGAGCTTTGCCAGCGCAGCTGTTGCTTGTGCCATTGTTGCTAGGACTTCTCGTTTCGAAGCCTCTCAGCTGGTGGTGCAGACACATGAACACTCACACACGCACACAAACATGTTTAAACACATTCCATACATGGACACACCCCTCATCTCCCCACCCGCCCCCCAACCCCACGTGGATATAGAATGGACATTATCCCGAGCTCTGTATTTTGCGTAACATTTCATGCGCTGTACCCGGTGTGACTGTGAACTTTGATGTGGGCACTTGTAATGGATCGTTCTGTCTGACGGCAGTCATAGCGTTCCTTCACCATACGTGTTCTCGGTGTTATTGATTTTGACTTTGAATCGAGTTTGTGCTGGCGTTTAACGAATACAACCATAGCCTTCAGTGTTGTCACCTGTTCCACACGTGCAGCCACAACGGACGACAGGTGAGCGTGACCCAATGACAGGTGTTGCTGTAGCTTATGCATGGCAGCAACTGTTGTCAGTGAGTGTTGCTCCCTTGGACCATGACCTTGTATACCGTTTATATCACAACATTTCCAACGATACCAAGCTGTACCGGTCAGGTCAAGGCTTGGATGGTTGAGCATAAATTACAATTGAATGATTATAAACTGACGCCTTTCTCCTTCACTCAGACATACCCTGTATCCTGCACGCAATCTTGGATTCATGATGTCAGATGACATGTCCCCCGACAATTATATATTACTCACATCTGCAGATATGCCTTTGCAGTCTTATCAGATTATTTCCATCAGTCACACCCAACTGCTGCAACAGTTTGTCCTGTCTAAACTGGACAATGGCAATGCCCTTTGTGCTGGCCATTCTGAAGATGGATGGGTAGAAGTGTGTGTGTGTGTGTGTGTGTGTGTGTGTGTGTGTGTGTGTGTGTGCGTGTGTGATATTGACCCTCAGCGATAAAAATTACAAAGACAGAGAAATCACAACACTGTGATAAACGTTGCCCAGAGCAGCTGAGCCCCTTACTGCAGGGTTCCAGCCCACGATCAATTTTAGTTTAGGTCATAAAATACGGTTGAGCCAGCAAGAAGGGCACTTCTCTGGATGATTAAACACTCCACTCCGACCTGCCCCTTCTGGCTGGGCTAACAGCTGTAATGTTCAATCATTTTGTCTGGGAACTCGCCCGTCTTGTGCAGTGGTTGGAACAATACTATTACTGAAATACAGTTAATCTGAAGGATTCCTTGAGTGCTTGGCACAACAAGATCAATGATACCTGTATTTTCAGCCATCATTTAACCCACCCATTCAAACTCACTCTCCTCTGCTCTTCCCAGCGCATTCCAATATAGAAAGCAGGAGATGGGGTGGGGGTGGGAGTGCAGGGTAATGTGTGTGTGTGTGTGTGTGTGTGTGTGTGTGTGTGTGTGTGTGTGTGTTGGTGCTCATGTACGTTTATGTGTATTTGATCGTGCTTTCATATCTGTGAAGCTGCATGTTTGTTGCTTATCTGTTATGCATGTGTGTGTGTGTGTGTGTGTATGTGTTAACGTGTGTCTGTACATGACATTTATTTGCTTATCACTTTGTGTGTGTGTGTGTGTGTGTGTGTGTGTGTGTGTGTGCACGCCTTGAGTAGACTTAATCAAGATTTTGCGCCTATTAAATATTATTATTATTAGTAGTAGTATTTTTATGTATTCATCTATTATTTTTATTTACTTACTTCATTTTATTATTAATGTTTTATTTTATTTTATTTTATTTATTTATTTTTAATTTTTGTTATAATTTTATTTCATTTTATTATTATTATTATCATTAATTTATTCATTTTGTTTTATCTCTTTTTTTTCTCAAGGCCTGACTAAGCGCGTTGGGATACACTGCTGGTCAGGCATCTGCTTGGCAGATGTGATATAGCGTATATGGATTTGACCGAACGCAGTGACGCCTCCTTGAGCTACTGATACTGATACTTCTCCATGGTTTCATATCCAAGACGAGATAGCTTCTCTGCGTTTTTTTTTTTTTTTTTTTTTTGTCCAGTCACTTACGCTGACATGGACATGCTTGCGTTTACCTATTTTAAGATAAAAACATGCAAAAAAAGGTGGATCTTTTTCATGGATGGTAATGTTGATAATGTTGATCGACACCTTCAACAATGCAGTGAGCGAAACATACAGTGCAATTTTGGCAAAGAAGCCCTGGATCACGGTAGATGTCCTGGACCTATGTGACAAAAGAAGGAAGCTGGAGAAGAAGAAGAATGAGGAAGGTGGGGCGAGACACTACAGAGCTGTCAACCAGGAGGAGATCAAGAGAAACATGAAAAGAGGAGAGAAATGGATCCAAGAGTAATGCCATGACATTGAAGACAGCCAGAACGCCAATAACAACGAAAAGTGTAAACACTTGTGAATGATCTGACAAGCACCAACAAGGGCATTCCACAACTATCCAAGACAAAACAGAAAACTATCTGATGGAGAAACAGAATATACTGAATATAAAAAAAAAAGAAAAAAAGAAAAAGAAAAACTAATGAGAGGATGCATGTGCTATAGCAGACAAAGGGGTTTTATCAAACATGCACACAAATAGTTGAGTGTATCATTTAACAGAAAGGTGATTTTCATCACACACACACACGCGCGCGCGCGCATGCGCGTGCACACACACACACACACATAAGCACACATAGTGCACATCACAGAAGCATTCAACATCAGAAACATAAAATCAGATCTACAACGGTAGATCTACAGATTACACTGGATCTAAACTGACAAAAATATAGCAAACGTAAAAAAAAGAAAAGAAAAAAAAATGTGACAATGATTCAACTTCAATAACAATGCACTCACATTGTGGTTTCAGTTTCAGTATCTTTATGAAGGCGTCACTGCAGTCAGACACATCCATAGGTAGGCTACGTTATACCAAATTTGCTGGGCAGATCCCTGATGAGCAGGGTAACTCTAATACTAGTCTGGCCTTAAGGCCTCCCAGTACTATCTAGGCAAAAAGTAATGAAATTACTACTAGAAGTCTCACCCAAATTAGAATACTTATTCAGAAGTTTCACCTCTGACCGAGTGGGCATGGCAACTGGTGGATTCTTTGTCCCAGATGTGTAATGTTGAGTGTCAACAGTTGCGTTCACACAAGTACATTTCTCTTTGGAATCATGGTCTGTATCCGGGCTCTCTCCACACATGTTTTGTGCTTCGATTTTCGGCTTTTTATGTTGGTTTCCATGAAAAGTGCGTTTCTTTTTTACTTTTTCCCGTAACATTTCTGACATGAAGGCATGTTTACTGGCGATAAAATTTGAGAACAACCGAAAATGTCAGTGTTTCATTCAGTTCTGTGTGGGCAGCCATGAAAGTGACGCAACTAAAGGGAGGCGCTATTATTCGCAGGATTAGAGGGAGTAGCTTCGTCTTGTTCGACATGGGTGACATGAATCAAAATACGAAAATTTTTGCACTGGAAATGGACTTTAGAACCCTTCACCCACCCACTTTGAATGCACTTTTCTAAAAAACTGTATTAAAAAAAACAAAACAAAAAAAAACCCCACCAAAAAACAAAAACAAAAACAACAACACAGAAGAAAATTTAAAGTCTAAATAAGATTTCGATTACGTATTAAAAAAACAACAAAAACACGATTTTTCGTGAAAATCTAGGTCGCTCTGAGGTCTTAAGTGAATGCACATATTTTGTGTACATATCAAGGTGGATTTATTCTACAGAATTTTGCCAGAGGACAACACTTATGCTGCATTTTTTCATTGCGCGAAATGCATGCTGCTCATGGTCATCGATTTATCGTGTCATCTGAATGACTTGACGCTCAGTTTGATTTTCCGGTCAAACTTGGGTGAAAGGTAAGACTGGGGTTCGAACCCATAACCTAACGGACACTGTTTTGGCATATAAGCGCCTTAATCATTCTACCACCTCCCTCCTTCGTCACCTTGTGTACGGAGAACAAACACAGGTTAAGCCTGCAACACAAAATAAGACGAGGAAGCGTAGAGTTTTGTCCCCAGCGTCTTCTACAGGCAAAACACTGCAGCATACAAAGACGAAGACATACAAAAACTGCACCTGTGTTGGGTCTTGAAAGTTGAATTGGGACGTGAAGGCACTCCAAGAAGATACTAGACGAAATTCTCAGACTTTAATTTAACCACGGGGAATCTGACAGATCGATAATCAACCGTCTGTCAGTGCTGACTTCTGCTTGTTGTACCCAAGTGACAATGATGTACAAATCAATCATCTCTTGGGTCAGAAGCAAAAGGCAAAAGAGGAAAAGGGCAAGGAATTTACTTTATGCACCTACCATGGCAGTAACACATAAAACACATGCAATCTTTACACATAAAAAGTAATGTCAAAAGGAAAAGAAAAGAAAAAATGAACAGAAAAGAAAAGAAGACCCAAAACAATCAAATTGGAAATTTGGATTGATGTACACACACACACACACACACACACACACACACATATATATATATATATATGTATATATATATACACACACCGTTGTTACGACTATCCCAACACCCATTCCTCTATAGAACAAGCAAAATACAACAAACACACACAAACACTGTAATAACAGACTAAACATTTTTTTTTCAGCTACGTACTAATTACGTGTACACACACACACACCTGTATGTAAGAGTGGATTATATGTTTAGTCTACATACATATCCCATAGATAAGAAGTTTTGTGCCCCTTTCATAGACGTTTGTTTTCTTTGATACATTAGTCCTGCATATTACAAGGAAATTACAAACACTTTAACATTTTGAACAGCAGTAAATGTTTTTTGGTTGTTTTTTTTCACTGCAAGTCTACTTTCTCTCAGCTCCATTCTTTAGGCTATTTACGAGGGTCATTCAATAAATAAGGTGAATTTTTCGGTATAAGGACTTCTAATACAGATAGAAGCTTACTTTTTTTTTTCAACGTAGTCTCCCAGCACTGTCACACACTTTTCCCATCTGTGCACAAGCTTCCGTATTCCCTCAGCGTAAAAATCTTTGGACTGATGTCTCAGCCAGTCGCTCACAACACTTTTGACTTCATCGTCACTTTCAACACTGCTCCGTCCTTCTTTAAACAATTTAGCCCACTTGTAGACATTTTTTCGGCTGAAACATGTGGCACCATACACAGTTGACATTCTCCTATGAATTTCAACTGGTTTGCACCCTTCAGCAACCAAAAACTTGATAACTGACCGCTGTTCAATCCTGGAGCATGCTTCTTGGTCGGCCATCTTTGTAAATCGCCAAAACTCTCAAAGTTTTTTTTAATCTGCAAAACAAATTAAATCCATGTGAAAAAGAAGTAAAACAAAAACAAAAAAAAAAAGGAAAAAAAAGTAAGCTTCTATCTGTATTAGAAGTCCTTATACCGAAAAATTCACCTTATTTATTGAATGACCCTCGTATTTATTAAACCATGCTGTTGTTTTCTGTCACTGTTGTGATTTGAAATCCACAATACACTCCACTATCTGTTTTTCTCTCAACACTTTTCATTCATTGATGTTTAAAAACCAAGGTTCCAGTCAAGATAATTGCTGTAGTCTGCCGTCTCCCATTTTGACTGAATAGCAAGGAAACTGGAACTAAACGTCTTGCCTTTTCGAAGAGAGAGAGAGAGAGAGAGAGAGAGAGAGAGTGTGTGTGTGTGCGCGCGCGCGCGAGTGATTACTTCTTTGTTTGTTTTCGATATTACTTTTTTATTTTCTGGAACATTAATATTCTCTGCTAACATAGTGCTGTGGTTATTTTGTTATATTCACGTTATATCTATTTGGTTCTGAGTGGATAAAAAGCAAGCTTTTGACATTTATTAGCTGATTACTTAATCGATCATATAGAAATCAATGAAATAAGTTCGTACTCATGTATTCTTTATTCAGGCGAAAAAACGGTTCAGACTGACCTGTAGGTGGTATCTTGTCCTATGATGAATGAGTTTCCCTGCGTTTCGGGCCCATGAAGAAGGGGAGAAAATTAGAGAATGGAGAAGAAAAGAGAGGGCAAAACCAAGACAGAGGTAAAACTAAGAACTGTGAGGAGTAATCAAAAAGAAAAGAGAAAAAGAAAAAAAGGGACAAAAAAGAACAGAGAAAAAGGTGAGCAATATTTACAAAGGAAAAGATGGGGGGATGATTAAACACTGGAGAGGGGGGGATGGAGGGGGGGGGGGGGGGGGAAGGAGGGTTGTGGTTCGCCTAAAGATGAAAAGGTGTTAGAATGTGTGTGCTGCTCAGTGTGTGTGTGTGTGTGTGTGTGTGTGTGTAAGGGGAGAGAAAGAAAAGGGAGAGGGGGGGGGGAGGGGGGGGGGGAGGGAGTGAGAGAGAGAGGGGGAGTAAGAGACAGGGAGGGAGGGAGACAGGGAGAGAGAGTGGAGGAGAGAGAGGGGGAGGAGAGAAAAAGTGGGCGGGCGGGAGAGAGAGAGAGAGAGAGAGGGGGAGAAGAGTGTGTGTGTGTTTGAAGGTGGATTGCAGGCGGACAGCAGTGAAGAGAGGAGAAAAGAGAGAGAAGAGGGCCCAGGGCCGCTAGGGGTCCATCACTCTGGTGTTGATGCCTGCAGGCTGGATGGTCCCCATGCGGCTGATCACGTGGGACTCCATGTGCTTGCGGTATGCTCTGTCGCTCGGGTTCTGCCATACAGCTGCCACCTTTGCCTGCGTGTAGTTGTGCAATGGGCTGTTGAAGTGCTGACCTATAGGGTCACTGTAGTTCAGCCGCATTGAGCGAAGGTGCTCTGAGAAACGCTCATTTAATGTCCGGCAGGTCTCACCCACATAGAGCTTGTGGTACATAGTGCAGGTCAAAATGTACACAATGTCCGTTGACTTGCAAGTGTAATTGGACCGAGGGATGAACTGGCCTTGGGGGTCCGCAAAGGTCGTGGAGGCATCGATGTGGGCACAGGTCTTACACTTTTCCTCGCCAAACGGGCTACATCCTGGGGGAGCCGGGTTACCTGTTTGGTGGCAGATTCTGGTCCTCACAAGCAAGTCACAGAGGTTCTTCTCTCTCTGGAACGCTATCAGGGGAGGTCTGTGAAAAACCTGTCCTAGGTACGGGTCATTCTGGATGATGTAGAAGTATTTTTAGTCTTTATTCGTTTGACATTTGTTCTTTCCAAAGAAAGAAAAACAACAAATAAAAACACAACACACGCACACACGCACGCACGCACACACACACACACACACACGCGCGCGCGAGCGGTGTGTGTGTGTGTGTGTGTGTGTGTGTGTGTGTGTGTGTGTGTGTGTGTGTTGAAGGTAAGAGGACTTGGGTCATGTGTGGGAAATGTACCCGCTGTGTTGTATTACTTGCTTGTGTGCATTTAGTTTTATATGTAGCTTTTTTTCCAGCCTTTGTCATGTTGTGAGTGTGTTGAACTTAGCTGTGGGCCGAGATATTGTGTAGAGTGAGTGACGAGCCTGTGGATGCACGATTTCATTTCCAAATGGATGAATAAAGATGTATTGTTGATTGTTGTTCCATTATCAGTGACATCACTTCCATGGCGCTCATTTTGAATTCCTCATATACATCCATACCCACACACGTCTTGTCCCAGTTTCAAGTCTTTGTGAGGACACCATAAGACCCCCTCCAGAGGAGACCCTGCACTATTGTTGAGTCACTTTGGTGGTGTTCATTGGTGTCTGTCTTGATATATTGATACATACAGGATTATGCAGTCAAGGGTCAAAATGAAGCGTACAGTTATGGCGGACGGATGTAAACAATGCCAGCCGGGTCAGTCAGATTTGCACTCACCCAAAATCGTAACCAACTGGAAAATTCACCCAGCACACGCATGGAATGAGGGTGGGGATCGGGTTGCAAAGTGACTGGATGTAAACAGAAGGATGGAGAAATACAGATGTCCTGAACGACAAGTACATGAACTGCACTTGACTTCTCGTGTCGTTCTGTTTAGTACATATTTTATCTTCCTCAAAATACTTTCAGTGATATGTAAGTCAGGGCCCTATGCTGGCCACTTGGAATACTGTCATCCCTTTTCCGTCTTGAATTTTGCACAGGGCAGTTTTCATCACGGAAACTCAAGTTTGTCAGAGAGGTCGTTTATCACAACAGGCCACGCGTTTTTGTCTAGAATGTCTGCATACTACTGGCGGAGTAAGGACACCACTGTGAAATTCATCCCCGAGACTACATGATGTATGATCCAAGATTGCACTAGAGGCGTGGGGTCACCGTGCGTTCCTGCTCGTGCAGGATCATACTGTTCATGTTTTCTCCGAACTTACTTTCATGTCCTTTCTTAACACCACCTGAGTTCTTGTCAGAGAAAATAGATATGTTATTATCAATACTGATCTGCTTCTGCAGTCTTGATATACACCGTATTCTCCATGCTAGTCTGTTTGCCTTCAGCTATGTTTTTCTTTTCTTCAGAACTATTCTTTTGAAGCGAAATTCCTTCGTATGCCTTTTCGCTATCGATGTAGACACTTTCACACTAAACCAAATAAAAAAAAAATTGAAAGATCTTCGGGTCCATTGTTAATGACCCGAAGATCTTCCAAATTTTTATTTATTTGGTTTTCACAATCTGAATCAGTTTCCGATCTGTCATTGAGTCAGCCAGTTTTTATCCCTCTCCAAATGCGATGATTGTGGATTGATGTTTTCCCTACAGTTTCGCTATTTCTGCATACCAGAGTCCTTCGCATAATTAAGTTGATTCTTTTTTAGGCCTTGCTAGTATTTTCGTGGCACACAGCCATGTACTGACAAAAAACGGGAAACGACTGCGTTTTGAAATAAAATGTCAAACAGGAGGTACTCTCCCTTTAATTAACGCTCTGATAATGTGTAAAGACATCCATTCATATCTGTTTAGATATAGACAGAAAAATTCACATCTCACCCCTCTCAGTCAGCCATGTTCACATGCATAATAGAAATCACACAGGATACGGATATCTTTGCAAATATTTATATTAAAAAAAAAGAAAAAAAAAAGAAAAAGAAAAAAACCTACTTGAAAATTCACACGTTCGCTCACACACTGATACTAAAACATGGTTGAAGGGCAACAACACACAGCATACTGCACAACACATAACGGGAATACTCAGTTCTGTCCGAAGATTTCGTTTCACTCCAGTCCTCAGTCCAGAATACAGGCTGCTCCTCGGCACCTTCACAGTTTGGACCCAGGCGGCTCCTCAGCGCCTTCTCCACAGCTTGGCTGCCCTCGACAGTGGCGCCATCAGCGGTTACTGTTGCTGCTGCTGCTGCTGTTGCGGCTGCTAAGTCTCGGCCCAGCGCCAACCCACAAGCTCTTTAAACCAAAAGAAAAATACTTTCAGTTCATCTTGGATAATGTACGTGTTTATGCTTGTCTCCGTATTGTCTTGTCTTGTCCGTTAGTCCCATCAGTCACATGTGTGAGTGGGTGCGTGTGCGCCCTGGACAATTTCACTAACTTCCCTTGGTTCAGTCACGCGTCATCCTCACCATTAAATTACCAATTATAAAGTCATAATTCCTTAACTATCGTCTTCGTAATATATCTTTTATCCTCTTTCTGTCTTTCCAGTCCAATCATATGTTTCCAAGCAAGCGCTAGTAATTAGATATTATACATTTATATTCCATTATTCCAGCGTTGCGAAGAATCAAATCAAATCAAATCACGGTGCTTAGAGCCTCGCCGACCACTAAGGCCATCTCAAGGCTTTCGCCACGTTAAGCGTTAAGAAGAAAGTCTCAGTGAAAACCAATCTAACAATGATACAAAGATAAGGTAAAATCAAGTGTAAGCAAAACAATATTCTTTTCTCCCTGTCACAATAGCTATGACATTATGAACACTTTGACAAAAAGGAATCTCACTGCCAAGTTTAGAAGCAGTATGATAAGATAATAACACTGCGGTTTTTTTTAAACACCAAAAAGGAAAACGACCATCAAATGCCCATACAAATATACTTATCCAAATTAATCCATCGACGCTATAACAATGAAACACCAGAAATATTCTTCTTTTTTTCCACTCTCATCTGAGCACTAGGGTCTCAGAGCCAAAGTTCTCTGCGGCTGAAAGCCGAACGGCCGCACAGGTTCGGTGACAAACAAATTGTGTCAGAGAGCATGCATCTACCTGAGCTCTCACCTGAACATCCGAATAAGAACAAGAGAGGCAAGGCCTTCAAGACTCACTTGTGATGCACTTAAAAAAAAAATCCAAGCTTTTTATGTATTGAGTATAATTTCAAAATGTAATGTTTAAGATGAGAAAGATCAGTTTAAAGCAAATTAAGTCCCCTAGCATTAATTACAGAGTATTTTCCCTTTTTTTACTATCTGCACCAAAAACGTTTGCAAAATAAATAAAACTTCCATGCTGAGCAAAAGAAGTTCCTGTTTGAACAGAAAATGATAATAATGACCGCTCTTGTTGTTGGGTCAGAATATCAGATCAAAGTGCCAAGTTTAGAGAATACAAAAAATATAAATATAACAGTAAATGCAGTTTGCATATAATTAGGCTTCATTTTTTATTTTTTTTGGTGCCCATCCCAGAGGTGCAATATTGTTTTTAAACAAGATGACTGGAAAGAACTAAATTTTTCCTATTTTTATGCCTAATTTGGTGTCAACTGACAAAGTATTTGCAGAGAAAATGTCAATGTTAAAGTTTACCACGGACACACAGACACACGGACACACACACACACACACACACACACACACACACACACAGACAACCGAACACCGGGTTGAAACATAGACTCACTTTGTTTACACAAGTGAGTCAATAAATGTTCACTCAAGCGCCCTATGCGCCTCGTGCAACCACGCATATAACAAAATTGCCTCTTTCAAACAAAGTGTCATGCCACACGAAAAAACGTCTGCTTCGAAGTCATGACTTTCATCACATAATGCACATCGGAGTTGTGACAGTGCTTCATGCCGGCCACGATGTACACATTTCTGTAGTAGCAGTAGTAGTAGTAGTGTAGTAGTAGCAGTCGTAGTAGTAGTAGTAGTAGTAGTAGTAGTAGTAGTAGTAGCAGCAGCAGCAGCAGTAGTAGTAGTAGCAGCAGCAGCAGTAGCAGCAGCAGCAGCAGCAGTAGTAGTAGTAAAAACATCAACTCGAAAATAAAAGAAAGATACAAGAAATAAAATTAAAATGATCCCAGGTTAAAATCAATCATTGTGTTCTTTTGACAAATTCTATGCTGATTGATATGGAAGTGTTTACAGATAACAAATGCATTTTTTGTAAAAATGAAAAAGACACGATACTAATCTATAGAAATGTAATCATGGACAGAGTTTGTACAATACTTAAAAGAACAAGAGAGGCAAGGCCTTCAAGACTCACTTGTGATACACTTAAAAAAAAATCTAATCGTTAAAATGTGTTCTGCATTTGTTATTATAAAGCTTCGCGTTAAAAAAAAAAGAGAAAAAAAAGAAAAAAAAAAGTCCTAACCAGATTCGAATTAAGTCCCCTAGCATTAATTACAGAGTAATTTCCCTTTTTTACTATCTGCACCAAAACGTTTGCAAAATAAATAAAACTTCCATGCTTAGCAAAAGAAGTTCCTGTTTGAACAAAAAATGATAATGATGACTGCTCTTGTTGTTGGGTCAGAATATCAGATCAAAGTGCCAAGTTTAGAGTATACAAAAAATATAAATATAACAGTAAATGCAGTTTGCATATAATTAGGCTTCATTTTAAAAAAAAATTTGTGCCCATCCCAGAGGTGCAATATTGTTTTAAACAAGATGACTGGAAAGAACTGAATTTTTCCTATTTTTATGCCTAATTTGGTGTCAACTGACAAAGTATTTGCAGAGAAAATGTCAATGTTAAAGTTTACCACGGACACAGAGACACACAGACACACGGACACACACACACACACACACACACACACACACACACACACACACACACAGACAACCGAACACCAGGTTAAAAAACATAGACTCACTTTGTTTACACAAGTGAGTCAAAAATGTCCAAAATAGGATAGACGTGATCTCAACCATGCGTTGATGACTTCTGGTTGCGACAATGAAACAAAAACTGATGGTTGCTTCTCACATATTTTATTGATAGCCTAATCCTTTATATTCAAATGTAGATTTGATAAAGTAGATAATAATAATAATAATAATAATAATAATAATAATAATGGATACTTATATAGCACACTATCCAGAAATCTGCTCTAGGTGCTTTACAAAAACGCTTTTGATAACATAAAACATTATATCTATGTTACATACACACACCAAAATGTGACCACACACACGCACGCACGCACGCACGCACACACCCACACTGCATACATACATTTTAACATACATGTGTATCTAACAGCCACCCTAACACATACGCACACATAGGCAG
>NC_134876.1:11152598-11160098 GCF_041734735.1 Babylonia areolata | reverse complement strand
AACACGTTGTAGTGCTACGAGATCCGATGCTAAACAGTTATGAAAAAAAAAAAAAAAAAAAAAAAAAAAAAAAAAAAAACCCAACAAAAAACAAACAAACAAACAAAAAAAAAGCATCAACCACACCCCAAAAACAAAAACAAAACAAAAACAAAACAAAACAAAAACAAAACAAACCATTATTGGCGTGGCCATGTACGATATACGTACATTATTTTTGTCTATGTTTGAACATATTATTTTTTTCTCTCTTGTTTACTACATGTGGTATGTATGAAATCTTCGAATAACTCTTTTATAGATCACAAACTCAGTCATGTAACACACACACACACACACACACACACACACACACTGTGAACAATTTTTACTTGCAACTCTGATCTGAGTGCGGGAAAGGGGGAAAACAAAAAACATCCTAACTTGAAACACAACAGGAGACGGGCGCAATAGCCGAGTGGTTAAAGCGTTGGACTGTCAATCTGAGGGTCCCGGGTTCGAATCACGGTGACGGCGCCTGGTGGGTAAAGGGTGGAGATTTTTCCGATCTCCCAGGTCAACATATGTGCAGACCTACTAGTACCTGAACCCTCTTCGTGTGTGTATGCAAGCAGAAGATCAAATACGCACGTTAAAGATCCTGTTATCCATGTCAGCGTTCGGTGGGTTATGGAAACAAGAATATACCCAGCATGCACACCCCCGAAAACGGAGTAAGGCTGCCTACATGGCGGGGTAAAAACGGTCATACACGTAAAAGCCCACTCGTGTGCATACGAGTGAACGCAGAAGAAGAAGAAGAGAAGAAACACAAGAGGAAACAAAGCAGATGGTGTTAGCGGAGGAGTTGGGACATGGCAACAGGAGGACGGAAAGAGAGATGTTGTAGAGTAGAAGGCTTGGATGTTGTTGGCCTACTCTTTTGATTTCCCGAATGTCTGTTAAAAAAACCCAAACAACCCTAGAAGCTGTTCCCAGTTGACTGCAAACGTAAGCCAACATACATGCCACTGGGTGATGCAACACTACAGGTCACTTTGATGTTCAGTTAGCATGGCTTTTACTGCTTCCCATGATGTACAGACCGGTGTGTTGGGAATACGTTCTATGTAGGGGTGAGGTAAGCTCACTCAGAGAGGGAAAGGTCCTGGAATCCAGAAGTAGACTGCAAGCATTTTGCGTGGCCTTTTCCGCTGCGTTTAACACAGCAATGTAGGGTCTGCATTTTTGCGTTCGTGTTGATGTTGATTTGGATCGGGAAGTGAAAGGTCCTCATTCATGGACTGGATAGGTGAGGGCCACAGCTCTCCTCCCAGAAACTGTTTATTTCTTTTATTTCAAAGATTAGTTCTTCACACTGTGTACATGGATTGAGACGGGATGAGGTAAGCTCATTTGGGAAGTGATGCACAGTGGATGCGTCACAATGATCAGCAAAAAAACAAACAAACACATAATAATAATAATAATGGTATTTATATAGCGCTGAATCTTGTGCAGAGACAAATCAAAGCGCTTTCGCACCAGTCATTCACACTCATGCATAACTCTAAAAATGTAGAAACTAAAGAGAAGGAAGAGGCAGGCAAGGGAGGCTATTTTGGGAAGAGGTGGGTTTTAAGGCCAGATTTGAAAGAGCTGAGAGTGGAGACTTGACGAAGCGAAAGAGGAAGTTCATTCCAATTGCAAGGTCCAGAGACAGAGAAAGAACGGCGGCCAACAGTCGCAAACAAACACATCATCACAATCTGCGAAATAACTTTTTCAAAAGGGAGAATCAATACAATAGGAAAGTGTCGATTCGTACAATACATTAAGGATAAATATAATATTAATACAATACAGTGTAATTCTGAAGAACACTTCACGGTAGACACAACACAACACAACACAGCTTAATTTACGCACCACAGCATACCACACCACCTTACACCAACCACACCACACCGCAATACAACACACCATTAAGTGTAACCCTGAACTACACAACATGAGGTACATCCAGACACACTAAAACTTTCTATGACTTCCAGACTTGGTCACAATAAAATGTCATGTTTTTTTTCTGGAATAGTGATATTTTACTGGTGTCTGTCACTTCACAGCAAATGAAGTAAAGACACAGCGTACACCCCCCCGCCCCACTCGGCCCCACCCAAAAAAAGACACACAAAAAAGACCAAACAAGAGAGACAAGGCCTTCAAGACTCACTTGTGATACACTTAAAAAAAAAAAAAAAAAAAAAAAAATCCAAGCTTTTTATGTATTGAGTATAATTTCAAAATGTAATGTTTAAGATTAGAAAGATCAGTTTGAAGCAAATTAAGTCCCCTAGCATTAATTACAGAGTAATTTCCCTTTTTTTTACTATATGCACCAAAACGTTTGCAAAATAATTAAAACTTCCATGTTTAGCAAAAGAAGTTCCTGTTTGAACAAAAATGATAATAATGACTGCTCTTGTTGGGTCAGAATATCAGATCAAAGTGCCAAGTTTAGAGAATACAAAAAATATAAATATAACAGTAAATGCAGTTTGCATCTAATTAGGCTTCATATTTTATTTTTTTTGTGCCCATCCCATAGGTGCAATATTGTTTTAAACAAGATGACTGGAAAGAACTGAATTTTTCCTATTTTTGTGCCTAATTTGGTGTCAACTGACAAAGTATTTGCAGAGAAAATGTCAATGTTAAAGTTTACCACGGACACACAGACACACACACACACACACACACACACAGACAACCGAACACCGGGTAAAAACAGACTCACTTTGTTTACACAAGTGAGTAAAAAAAAAAAAAAAAAAAAAAAGGACAAAAAAAAGACACCATTATGCACTTGCAGAGCGGATAGGGGCGGGGAGGGTGAAAAAGGAAATGCGATTGGACATGGTGATAGGGAAGAGAACGGATGGACAGATGTCGGTTGATGGGCACTCTGGTGATTTCCTCACGGACTGTGAAGACGTGGAATTTGGTGATCCACAGAAGAAAGGCAGCATGTATGTATGACTGGGCGGGAGGGGTGGGTGGGGTGGTGACTGTGCTATGAGGGTCCTCTCCCATGTTCAGCATGTAGAGCTTCACACAATGCACAACGACTCGGGGACTGAGGTGAGGCTGAAATGGGGGCGTAATGGTGAAGAAACTATTTTTAAAAAATATTATTTTTGTTGTTGTTGCGACATAATGACTTTCGTCCTCAGTTTGCAATGACCCAATATACAACAGAACACAACAGAACACCGCACAACACCACACCACAACACACTACACAACACCAAACCACACCACACAACACCACACCACACCACACCAAACAAAACACAACACCACACCACAACACACTACACAACACCAAACCACACCACACAACACCACACCACACCACACCAAACAAAACACAACACCACACCACACCACACCACACCACACCAAACCACACCACACCACACAACACAATATCACTACCGTAAACTCAACTTTCACTACATGCAACATATTGCCCAGACATACCAAAACCCTCATCTGCGACTCCCGACCTTGGTCACGTGTTCCTGCAAGGAGTCATTAGTTTACTGGCGGCTGTCAGTTTATAGCAAGAAGTACAGAAAAAAGTTACAGACCCCCAGAAAATCCCCCCCCTCCCCGGACAACATCATGCACTTGTAGAGCGAATGGGGGCAAGATAGGGGAAGAAATGGGATAGAAATAGTGATGAGGAAGAGGGCGGATGTGCAAAACTATTTAATGTCGGTCGATGGGCACTCTGTTGATTTCCTCACGGACTGTGAAGACGTGGAATTTGGTGATCCACAGAAGAAAGGCAGCATGTATATCACTGGGCGGGAGGGAGGGGGGTGGGGGGGTGGGGGTGGGTTGTGACTGTGCTGTAAGGGTCCTCTCCCATGTTCAGCATGTAGAGCTTCACACAATGCACAACGACTCGGGGACTGAGGTGAGGTTGAAATAGGGGCGTAATGGTGAAGAAACTATTTTTTTTTTAAATATTATTTTTGTTGTTGTTGCGACATAATGACTTTCGTCCTCAGTTTGCAATGACGCAATATACAACAGAACAGAACAGAACACCGCACAACACCACGCCACAACACACCACACCACACCACACCACAACACACAACACAACACCACAACACACAACACCACACCACACCACACCACACCACACCACACCACACCACACCACACAACACCACACCACACAACACCACACCACACCACACCACACCACACCACACCAAACCACACCAAACCACACAACACAATATCACTACCGTAAACTCAACTTTCACTACATGCAACATATTGCCCAGACATACCAAAACCCTCATCTGCGACTCCCGACCTTGGTCACGTGTTCCTGCAAGGAGTCATTAGTTTACTGGCGGCTGTCAGTTTATAGCAAGAAGTACAGAAAAAAAGTTACAGACCCCCAGAAAATCCCCCCCCCCCCCCAGACAACATCATGCACTTGTAGAGCGAATGGGGGCAAGGGAGATAGGGGAAGAAATGGGATAGAAATAGTGATGAGGAAGAGGGCGGATGTGCAAAACTATTTAATGTCGGTCGATGGGCACTCTGTTGATTTCCTCACGGACTGTGAAGACGTGGAATTTGGTGATCCACAGAAGAAAGGCAGCATGTATATCACTGGGCGGGATGGGGTGGGGTGGGTGGTGGGGGTGGGTGGTGGGGGTGGGTGGTGGGGGTGACTGTGCTATGAGGGTCCTCTCCCATGTTCAGCATGTAGAGCTTCACACAATGCACAACGACTCGGGGACTGAGGTGAGGCTGAAATGGGGGCGTAATGGTGAAGACACTATTTTTTTTTAATGATTATTTTTGTTGTTGTTGCGACATAATGACTTTCGTCCTCAGTTTGCAACGAAGCAATATACAACAGAACACAACAGAACACCCCACAACACCACACCACACTACACAACACCATACCACACCACACCACACAACACAACACCACACCACACCACAACACACAACACCACACCACACCACAACACACCACACCACACCACACAACATCACACCACACCACACTACACAACACCACACCACAACACACTACACAACACCACACCACACCAAACAAAACACAACACCACACCACACCACACCACACCAAAAAAAACAACACAGCACCACACCACACCACACCACACAACACCACACCACACCACACCACACCACACCACACCACACCACACAACACAATATCACTACCGTAAACTCAACTTTCACTACATGCAACATATTGCCCAGACATACCAAAACCCTCATCTGCCACTCCCGACCTTGGTCACGTGTTCCTGCAAGGAGTCATTAGTTTACTGGCGGCTGTCAGTTTATAGCAAGAAGTACAGAAAAAAGTTACAGACCCCCAGAAAATCCCCCCCCCCCCCCCCCCGCGGACAACATCATGCACTTGTAGAGCAAATGGGGGCAAGGGAGATAGGGGAAGAAATGGGGTAGAAATAGTGATGAGGAAGAGGACGGATGTGCAAAACTATTTAATGTCGGTCGATGGGCACTCTGTTGATTTCCTCACGGACTGTGAAGACGTGGAATTTGGTGATCCACAGAAGAAAGGCAGCATGTATATCACTGGGCGGGATGGGGTGGGGTGGGGGTGGGAGGTGGTGGTGACTGTGCTGTGAAGGTCCTCTCCCATGTTCAGCATGTAGAGCTTCACACAATGCACAACGACTCGGGGACTGAGGTGAGGCTGAAATGGGGGCGTAATGGTGAAGACATTATTTTTTTTAATGATTATTTTTGTTGTTGTTGCGACATAATGACTTTCGTCCTCAGTTTGCAATGACGCAATATACAACAGAACAGAACACCGCACAACACACAACACAACACCACACCACACAACACAACACCACACCACACGACACCACACCACACCACACCACACCACACCACACCACACCACACAACACAATATCACTACTGTAAACTCAACTTTCACTACATGCAACATATTGCCCTCACGGACTGTGAAGACTGCAAGAGTGGGTTTTGCCAGAGGACAAAAAAACACTCTTGTTGCCATGGGTTCTTTTTAAGTGCGCCAAGTGCGTGCTGCACACGGGACCTCGGTTTATGGCCTCATCCGAATGACTAGACGCTCAGTTTGATTTTCCAGTCGAACTTGAGAAAAAGGGTGACAGCAGGATTTGAACGTAACCAGGCCCTCGCGGTCTCTCTATATTGGCAAATGAGCGTCTTAACCGTTCTGCCACTTTTCATTCTTCCGCACAATGCTCAACAACATAGGGATTGAGGTAAGGATGTAAAAGGAGAGTGACACGATGAGTTTATTCCTCAGTTTACTACAAAGAACAACACAACACAACACAAGAAAGCAAAACACAACACAGCATTTCCATAACCATAGCTCTTAAAAAGCGTAATCAGCATTGATCTGTTTCTCCTGTTCATTTTCCAAAACTGCTATTCGTGTGATGTGATGTGATGTGATGTGATGTGATGTGATGTGTGTGTGTGTGTGTGTGTGTGTGTGTGTGTGTGTGTGTGTGTGTGTGTGTGTGTGTGTGTGTGTGTCTGTGTCTGTGTCTGTGTCTGTGTGTGTTTTCTAGACTGACAACAGTTTGCAGCGACTGCAATGAGGGTATTGTTTCTATGTTTTCTTTATCATGTCCTTTACAGATTTTTGACGATGTGAAATGTGTTGAACTCAATTAAAGCAACATCAACACCACTATAACCAAGGGAAAAGTTTTTATCATCATCATCATGACTATTACTTTCAATATACTCACAATAGTAATGATAACGATGATGACAATAATAATGATAATGAGAAGAAGAAGAAGAAGAAGAACAAACAAATAACAACAACAACAACAAAAAACCCCTAAACAAACAAACAAACAAAAAAACCCCAACAGAAATGACACCAGAGGATAATATAGCTGGTGTTTATAACATGCAAGGAATGACCAACCGGTAAGGACAAACATTCGACAAAAGTTTTGAACAATCAGTTGTGTGTGTGTGTGTGTGTGTGTGTGTGTGTGTGTGTGTGTGTGTGTGTGTGATACGCTGTGAAGGCCATCTCTCACAGACACGAGTCCAGCAGGGCTACAGACAGAGAGTGGGTGACGACCCTGGAGGTTTGGGATGTTGCAGGCCAACCGACTTGAAGTGGTGCCAGACACTGACTGAGGAAGAGAAGAGGGCAAGAACGTCCCAAAGCTTCAGGGAGAAAACAACTAGGGTAAAGTTGTAGCGGAAGTTGTAATAGGAGTAATCGGAACAACAGCAGCAGTAGCAGTAGCAGTAGTAGTAGTAGTAGTAGTAGTAGTAATAGTAGTAATAGCAGCAGAAGCATAGTTGTTGTGACAGCACCAGCAGCAGCAGCAGCAGCACCAGCAGAAGTAATAACAGGAGCAACGGAATCAGAAGCACCAGCAGAAGTAG
>NC_134876.1:11110098-11147598 GCF_041734735.1 Babylonia areolata | reverse complement strand
CAGACAGAAACAGAGAAAGAGAAACACAGAGAAAGAGAGAGAGAGAGAGAGAGGGAGAGGCAGACAGAGAGAGAATGGGAGAGAGAGAGAGAGAGAGAGAGAGGGAGACAGAGAGAGAGAGAAGGAGAGAGGGAGAGAGGGAGAGAGAGGGAGATAGAGAGAGAGAGATAGAGAGGGGGAGAGAGGGAGATAGAGAGAGAGAGAGATAGAGAGGTGGAGAGAGGGAGAGAGAGGGAGAGGCAGACAGAGAGAGAATGAGAGAGAGAGAGAGAGAGAGAGGGAGACAGAGAGAGAGAGGAGAGAGGGAGAGAGGGAGAGAGAGGGAGAGGGAGACAGAGAGAGAGAGAGAGGGAGAGCGTCAGTATGGACACGTCATTTTACACGCACTCCGACATTCGCAGGCATCTGTTTTAATAAAGAATTTTTTTCTTTCTTTCTTTTTTTTTCTTTCTTTATACAATTCATCCATTTATTTCAGAACTCGTAACGACGTTGCCTTTGTTTGTAGGAATACTGATCATTAGGCCATTATCAGCTGTTCAAGTGTCTCTAGCAGCGCTACGTGCATGTTTCTATATCTGTCCGCGCTAATGAGATGATAAGAATCGCACCAATTCCAATCTTAAAGAGGTAGTAGTAATGTGGGGTTATTATTTATTACTATGACTCTTTTAACCCATCGGTCCACGGATTTTGTCTTGCACGTTGAGAGGGTTACTAACTGATGATTACTGTTCGGCTCCTGTCTCCTGTAGAGAAACACTCGCACAAATACACACATCTATCTATCTATCTATCTATCTATCTATCTATCTATCTATCTATCTATCTATCTATCTATCTGTTTGTCTGTCTATCTGTCTCTCTACCTATCTATCTATCTATCTATCTATCTATCACAGACAAACAGACACACTGACACAGACACAGACAGACCCACAGACACAGACGGACAGACAGACAGACAGACAGACACACACACACACACACACACACACGCACGTACACACACATGCACTGATACCCGCACGTTTTCAACCCCCTCCCCTCCACAAACTACCGTCATCCCTGTGTGCACCACATACTATCTTATTGACTAAGTAAGCCGAGCAATATGAATTCGACCTACGAGTCAAAGAGAATCGGTAGCTCCAGCCCTTCCCCCCTTCCACCCACCACCACACCTACCCACTCGCCCCTCCAACCACCGTCATACTTACCACCCCCCTCCCGGAAAAAAAAAAAAGGAAGAAGAAGAAGAAGAAAAAAGATCGTTGGCGTGATTGATTTCCTAAAGGCCAGACAGTACCACGGAGGTCTCTCTCTCTCTCTCTCTCTCTCTCTCTCTCTCTCTCTCTCTCTCTCTCTTTTTTCTTTCTTTCTGTCTGTCTCTCGTCTCTCTCTCCCTCTTTCCCTTTCTCTCCCCCCTCCCCCCTCTCACACACACACAATGAGTCAGACAGAGAGAAAGATACAAAAAAAAAAAAAAAAGAGAAACGAAACAAACGTTTATTCAATAAGGCCATGACCCCATTTGAAGGGGTGATTACATATTTTGTAAGAATAGATTTGCATAAGAATACAATCTTACAACGTGTATGCTCAAAGCTCTTGTTCTCTTTAACCAATCATGAAACTCCGTCGTTTTAATGACTTTTAGATAAATATGGCAAGATTCGAAAAAACGTTATCATTTGTAAAAGACAGAAGTAATACTAACCGAAAATTACTTGGTCTGCTATAATATCTCAACTTAATATATATATTTGTCTCAAGTCATCTAATACAGGACAATATAATACGAAATGGACTTCATCTTCTTTTGCAGATCTACATAACGGACATACCATATCGTTTACAATGCAAGGCTTGTGTCTTTTACTGTGTACACCAAAACGAAACCTTGTTAAAGCACATCTGATGACTCGATTAATATTTTTTGTGTGCTAAATATGGTTCTGTAAAATGATTCCTTTTAAACAATCTGAACAAAGAAAATCTTTCACTATTTTGTACATGGTCTTTCCATCCCTGCCATCTACAGTCAGCCATACACTGTTTAAAGCAAACACGAAAATCATGAACACATCCAACCCCTTGATTTAGCCATACAAATGCAAAACCATTACTACATGCAAAAGAGAGAGAGAGAAAAACAAAAAGAGACGTAGAGGAAGAGATGCATAGATAGAGAGAGAAGGGTGGGTGGGTGGGCGGGCAAGGGGGCAGAGAGAGAGACACAGAGAGACAGAGAAAAACAGACACGGAGAAAGAGAATGCGATATAGACAGAGACATACATACATACATACATACATACACAAGGACACACAGATAGAAAAAACATGCAGACATACATGCGGACAGGTTGACAGATGGATATATATATATATCTATATCTATCCACACACACACGCACATACACACACACACACACACACACACACACACACACACACACACACACACACACATATATATATATATATATATATATATATATATATAGAGAGAGAGAGAGAGAGAGAGAGAGAGAATAATGGGGCATGGTTGTCGGAACAAAATCATTTCTCTGACTCCGCATGGAGCTGCGTATCTGTTAACACAATATCAGCAACATTTTATTAACGCACATGTTATTCCAGGCCAAAATAATAGCATCATGTCAGAAAAAAAAGGAAGACGCTGATCACGGTAATTAACAAACGAAGACCGAAATGGCCGCAGTTTTTACCCCATCTCCCCCCCCCCCTCTCTCTCTCTCGGACAAAATTTCTTCAAGACTGTTTAAACATGTCTCTTAGTTCACCTCTCCGATCAAACAACAAGCAGAGAAATTTCCATGTATCAAAATTTATTTTCCATGCGATCAAAAGGAGAAATCATATACTCAGTCCTAATGAAGTAGAATTAATGTCAAGTCCATGAATATTATGATATTGTGTCATCTATTCAAGTGTTATAATACCCCTTCCCATGCCCACCCCCATTCCCTTGGTTTTGAATTGTGGTCCATGCCCAAAGTTCATTAAAACAATTTCGTTCGTTCGTTCGTTCTCTCATACAGTCGAACTTCATATGATCTTGTTGATGGTGAGCTTGGGAGAACTCCAAATAATTCAAATTCATATATCAAGTGTATCAAATATATTGGTTGAAATTGACCAGAACGAATGAAAACATATACCTGTTCAAAGGTTAAAAGATGATATATATATATATATATATATATATATATATGATAATAATATACATATATATAATTTTCTTAATAGATTTTAGATAATAAGGGCAAAAAGACATGGGCAACGAGTGTTCGTCAGTGTTTAAATTCTTATGGTATCGCGGAAAGTAGTTGGAGATAAGATGTTAAAAAAGGAGATAATATTTTAAAGTGCTTTAGACAACGAACTATTAAGACTGCCATGATCACATGCAAACCAGTGATAGATTTGCACAGTTTAGATTTTCCAAGTCATTGAACCAAAACTTGAGGTGGTATTGAACACACACACACACACACACACACACACACACACACACACACACACACACACAGATACACACACACACACACACATACACACACACACACACACACACACACACACACACATATATATATATATATATATATATATAATGTGCATTGACAAAATTTACAATTGGTGTTTCTGATATTGCTACTCATGGTTTCAGATACAGTAATTCAAGCGTGGTAGGTTTGTGCTGTGGATTTCTTGTGGCATGTTAGTTTTATTTGTCCTCCCTCAATGTTGACCTCTTCAGTAAGAAGCTTTGGCCTTTAATTGAATAACAATATCGTTATCATTATCATCATCTCTCTGTCTCTGTCTGTCAGTCTGTCTGTCTCTGTCTGCCTCTCCCCATTTCACACCCAGCTACTAATCCCCACCCTCAGCCCGCACGGAAACGGGTACACACAGACACAACACACGTACACATGCGCGCACGCGCGCTCGCGCGCAAAGTATTTACCTCACCGCCACACACTTGCAAAAGTTTTCTCTTTAAAGTCGTGCAGGCAAACTTTCTTTCACAAAGTCAATGAACGACACAAATGAAGTTCACAGACGAAACTGCCGTTTAATCTAACTCCATTCAACACGGCTCGTATGTCTGTTGACCTGTCCTTGGTCTGGCTGTGTGTCTGTTGACCTGTCCTTGGTCTGGCTGTGTGTCTGTTGACCTGTTCGTGGTCTGGCTGTGTGTCTGTTGACCTGTCCTTGGTCTGGCTGTCTGTCTGTTGACCTGTCCTTGGTCTGGCTGTGTGTCTGTTGACCTGTCCTTGGTCTGGCTGTCTGTCTGTTGACCTGTCCTTGGTCTGGCTGTGTGTCTGTTGACCTGTCCTTGGTCTGTCTGTTGACCTGTCCTTGGTCTGGCTGTGTGTCTTTTGACCTGTCCTTGGTCTGTCTGTCTGTCTGTTGACCTGTCCTTGGTCTGGCTGTGTGTCTGTTGACCTGTCCTTGGTCTGTCTGTCTGTCTGTTGACCTGTCCTTGGTCTGGCTGTCTGTCTGTTGACCTGTCCTTGGTCTGTCTGTCTGTTGACCTGTCCTTGGTCTGGCTGTGTGTCTGTTGACCTGTCCTTGGTCTGTCTGTCTGTCTGTTGACCTGTCCTTGGTCTGGCTGTGTGTCTGTTGACCTGTCCTTGGTCTGGCTGTCTGTCCGTTGACCTGTCCTTGGTCTGGCTGTGTGTCTGTTGACCTGTCCTTGGTCTGGCTGTCTGTCTGTTGACATGTCCTTGGTCTGGCTGTCTGTTTGTTGACTTGTCCTTGGTCTGGCTGTGTGTCTGTTGACATGTCCTTGGTCTGGCTGTCTGTCTGTTGACCTGTCCTTGGTCTGGCTGTGTGTCTGTTGACCTGTCCTTGGTCTGGCTGGCTGTTGACCTGTCCTTGGTCTGGCTGTGTGTCTGTTGACCTGTCCTTGGTCTGGCTGTCTGTTGACCTGTCCTTGGTCTGGCTGTCTCTTTGTTGACCTGTCCTTGGTCTGGGTGTGTGTCTGTTGACCTGTCCTTGGTCTGGCTGTCTGTCTGTTGACATGTCCTTGGTCTGGCTGTCTGTTGACATGTCCTTGGTCTGGCTGTGTGTCTGTTGACCTGTCCTTGGTCTGGCTGTGTGTCTGTTGACCTGTCCTTGGTCTGGCTGTCTGTTGACCTGTCCTTGGTCTGGCTGTCTGTTTGTTGACCTGTCCTTGGTCTGGCTGTCTGGTTGTTGACCTGTCCTTGGTCTGGGTGTGTGTCTGTTGACCTGTCATTAGTCTGACTGTCTGTTGACCTGTCCTTGGTCTGGCTGTGTGTCTGTTGACTTGTCCTTGGCCTGGCTGTTGACCTGTCATTAGTCTGTCTGTTGACCTGTCCTTGGTCTGGGTGTGTGTCTGTTGACCTGTCCTTGGTCTGGGTGTGTGTCTGTTGATCTGTCCTTGGTCTGGCTGTGTGTCTGTTGACCTGTCCTTGGCCTGGCTGTTGACCTGTCATTAGTCTGACTGTCTGTTGACCTGTCCTTGGTCTGTCTGGCTGTCTGTTGACCTGTCCTTGGTCTGGCTGTCTGTCTGTTGATCTGTCCTTGGTCTGGCTGTGTGTCTGTTGACCTGTCCTTGGTCTGGCTGTCGGTCTGTCGAAATCAGCGCGGAAGCAATCTTTCTCCCGACCCACTGGACCAGTTTAACGACGCTGAGATCTCTAGTCAGAATCTGCGAACAGGAGAGCCACTTGGAAAATCCCAGGGGGGAGGGGCGAGAGGCCATAGGGATGTGGAAAAAATTGTTCGGATCAATTAACGACCAATGACACGGCCAGTTGCCCTGCTGCTGATTGTCCAGGATCTTACACATGCATCTTACCCACCCACGTTCGGATGGCCCCGAGGCATCAGAAGGAAGTCTTGCTAAGTCTCATCCTCAGCACTATCACGTTATGTTCAATGTCATGTACAGTTTCTGTTTTCAGTTTCAACTTCACAGAGGCGTTAAAACGTGGCAAATTATTAATATGCGCGAAAAAAAAAAGAAAAAAAGAAAAAAGAAAAAAAAAGCACGTGCTTGACTCACTCACAAACCCAACGCTTTGGACAGATCTTGATTGCCTATCAAATGTTACAGGAGAGAGAAGAGACTCGTGTTCAGACAGTTTCAGTTTAAGTTTCTGTAGCTCAAGGAGGCGTCACTGCGTTCGGACAAATCCCTATACGCTACACCACATCTGCCAAGCAGATGCCTGACCAGCAGCGTAACCCAACGCGCTTAGTCAGGCCTTGAGAAAAAAAAGTAAATAAATAATAGATAAATACATAAAAAAAGAACTACTACTACTAATAATATGTACAAGGCGCAAAAACTTGATGAAGTCAACTATAAGTGTACAAAGAAAGAAAACCCAAAAAGATAAATAATAATAATAATAATAATAATAATAATAATAAATAATAATACAACCAACACTCACCCAAACTGACTGAGAAAACAACAACAACAACAAGAACAAAAAAACCCAAACAAAACAAAACAAAGCAAAACAAAACATTAGTGGTGTAGCATGTATGTTTCAGTCCCCACTGTTTGACGTCTCCTTGAAAAAACAAAACTGAAAGTGAAAGTTGTGGAACTACCGACGGTGGTCAAGTGCAGTAGATGTTTTGACGGAAAACCTTTTCCCTTTTGTGGGGGACTCAATTATTCAGCAAAGGACTGTGTGATGGAATGGACCTGAATGCTGCAGGAGACTTTACCAGTGTTCCAGGTGTCGAATATGACGGAGTGAAGTCATATTCGCTGGATCTGTAGGTATCAATATATATCTGCTTTGGGAAACTGAGAGCGCTAACGATTATTCGAGCAAGTCTAAAAACCTGTTGTAAAACATGATTCAATTTGGTAAGACGTGTCTGCGTTTAAAAAAAAGGATTCGACTTCAGGGACTGTGTTCACACAGTCTTATTTCGCAACATACCGGTAATTTTTGCGGACTTTCTTCATTTGTAAGTTTCAAAGACTTGTTTTAATCGCCAAAAATTGTCTTCATGTTTTACATTTATTTGCTTATTTATCACCATTGTTGTCTTATTTATTTTATTTTTTAATTATTATCATTTATTATTATTATTATTATTATTATTATTATTATTGTTATTATTTATGTGAGCTTATCTATTATTTATACCCCCGTTTTTTTTTTTCAAGGCCTGACTAAGCGCGTTGGGTTACGCTGCTGGTCAGGCATCTGCTTGGCAGATGTGGTGTAGCGTGTATGGTTTTGTCCGAACGCAGTGACGTCTCCTTGAGCTACTGAAACTGAAACTGAATCGCCAAAATTTGCTTTTTGATGGCTCGATCAAGCATTGTTGTTATTTTTGTTAAATGGTCATCTCGTTGCAACCCTTAAGAGAGGCAATGGCCCATGCTTGAATAATTTATCCGTATCCCCGTCCTTGCAGCAATTTATTTTAATCGCCGTTTGCTAACGACGAACATGAACGGCGGATGTGAAAACAACAGACCTGGATATCTTGTAGACGGGCGCAATAGCCGAGTGGTTAAAGCGATGGACTTTCAATTTGAGGGTCCCGGGTTCGAATCTCGGTAACGGCGCCTGGTGGGTAAAGGGTGGAGATTTTTCCGATCTCCCAGGTCAACATATGTGCAGACCTGCTAGTGCCTGAACCCCCTTCGTGTGTATATGCAAGCAGAAGATCAAATACGCACGTTAAAGATCCTGTAATCCATGTCAGCGTTCGGTGGGTTATGGAAACAAGAACATACCCAGCATGCACGGCCCCGAAAGCGGAGTATGGCTGCCTATATGGCGGGGTAAAAACGGTCATACACGTAAAAGCCCACTCGTGTGCATACGAGTGAACGTGGGAGTTGCAGCCCACGAACGCAGAAGAAGAAGAAGAAGAAGAAGAAGAAGAAGAAGACATTTTGTAGAGGAAAATGAAAAGCATTCTCACATGTGTAGGTCATCCAACGGTAGTAGATGTGTTATGGAACTGATACCTGAAGCCATGCGTTGATAGAGATGAATGCGCTTCAGCCATGTGGCTGCGTCTGGTGGATCTGGAAGCAACTAACACGACCCTGTGCTATGGATTCCTGGGGTAACGAACTCCGCTCAGTATTGACCGTGACAGACATGAAACAGATCACATGGATAAGGCGCGGCTTACTGCCACTGTCATCATCAAGCTTTGTTTGGATATTACACTATTTCGTCATCAAGCTTTGTTTGGATAACACACTATTTCGTCATCAAGCTTTGTTTGGATAACACACTATTTCGTCATCAAGCTTTGTTTGGATAACACACTATTTCGTCATCAAGCTTTGTTTGGATAACACATTATTTCGTCATCAAGCTTTGTTTGGATAACACACTATTTCGTCATCAAGCTTTGTTTGGATATTACACTATTTCGTCATCAAACTTTGTTTGGATAACACACTATTTCGCCATCAAGCTTTGTTTGGATAACACATTATTTCGTCATCAAGCTTTGTTTGGATAACACACTGTTTCGTCATCAAGCTTTGTTTGGATAACACACTATTTCATCATCAAGCTTTGTTTGGATATCACACTATTTCGTCATCAAACGTTGTTTGGATAACACACTATTTCGTCATCAAGCTTTGTTTGGATAACACACTATTTCATCATCAAGCTTTGTTTGGATAACACACTATTTCGTCATCAAGCTTTGTTTGGATAACACATTATTTCGTCATCAAGCTTTGTTAGGATAACACACTATTTCGTCATCAAGCTTTGTTTGGATATTACACTATTTCGTCATCAAGCTTTGTTTGGATAACACACTGTTTCGTCATCAAGCTTTGTTTGGATAACACACTATTTCGTCATCAAGCTTTGTTTGGATAACACACTATTTCGTCATCAAGCTTTGTTTGGATAACACACTATATCGTCATCAAGCTTTGTTTTGAGAACACATTATTTCGTCATGAAGCTTTGTTCGGATAACACACTATTTCGTCATCAAGCTTTGTTTGGATAACACACTATTTCGTCATCAAGCTTTGTTTTGAGAACACATTATTTCGTCATGAAGCTTTGTTCGGATAACACACTATTTCGTCATCAAACTTTATTTTGATAACACACTATTTCGTCATCAAGCTTTGTTTGGATAACCCATTATTTCGTCATCAAGCTTTGTTTGGATAACACACTATTACGTCATCAAGCTTTGTTTGGATAACATATCATTTCGCATCTGATGGAACAGTAGAAGTGAATGATCAATGTGACTGTAGCAGTCAACCATGAAATGATCCCAATTTCAGTCATCAAGGACAAGTGCAACAATAGACAGTGTTAAAAAAATCGTTACGGACCACTTGGGAACTTGCTGACTTTAATTCTTGTGGGCATGGTGAAATGATGTTGAATTTTCGGCAAAAAGCTGTGTATGCAGCCAACTTAATGTAATGAGCACGATTCATAATCAGAGGCGCTTTCTTGCACGAGTAGTTTATTCTTAACCAATGAAAACACCACAGCTACCGTTTATAAACCGATGGATAACTGTAAAGGTTTGGCTGGAACATCGATTTTCAAACGCAATTTTCCAAGCAATTCATGGTGCACAGATGTCTTGAAACCGTTTGTGTTTTCGGTGAGAGACCGGTGGTGGACCAAATTCAGCCTGTTGAAATTAAACCATCTTTCTTGTTTTTGATTTATGAAAACATGCTTCCTTATATCGAGTGGTTCTTATTTTTGGTGAATTCTGTATTCACCTCAAGCCGAGAGTGGCCACCAGTTTCACTATGATGTTTACATCGTCCTGCTGTCCAATGTGTAAAAAGCTGTTTATTTTTGATGCACAAATGTTTGGCAGGCGTGACACTTGATTTGTTTATTCCTGAACTCGGATTTTCCGTTCACATTGAATATAGTGTAACAATCGATACTTATTTGTATTGTATTACATTGCATTTTACTGTATTGGAATGTACTCTAGTCTACTGTAGGCACCGTACTGCACTGTCTTAAACTGCGCAAACTGAAAGATCAGTACCCAGCCCGACACTAAATGCAATATCCCAGAACAAATTGAAGCCTGGAACTTCGCTTCACCAGTCGGTAAACTGCAGCGCAGAGAGCAAAACTAATATCAAATTAAACGAAATCGTTGCACCAGAAAGCAAAAATGTATTGAATATAGGGAAAGTATATCCTTTTTCCGCTCCAGGTCGGCACAACCAAGTGGAAGAAAATTCACAAACTGTTCATTGTAAGTACTTAAACCGCTTAAATCAGTGATCGTGGAATCAACAGATCAAATTATTTTGAAAAAGGTTAGGTATGCCAAACTGCGAACGATCCAATGGAAGCTACCAACTCAACGTGTGTATTGTACAGATAACAGGTTGTGTGATCGTCAAATGTCGCTGTTCTGTTTTTGAAGTCTTTCTCCAACTGGTTGTATTGGGAAAGGTTCGTCTGCTTTTTGTTTTGAACGACAAAGTGGAGTTTAACTACCTATCGGCCTAACGCCCTTAAGGTCAAGTTGTTCTGGACACATGTCTGCAGCTGTCTTTTGTCGGTGGTAGACAGGTGTTCTGACAGGTGTTCAGACAGGTGTTAATGCTGTGGTCCGTTTGGTGTCGCAGCCGGAGTCAGGAGGGAATCGTTGTCCCAATGGGTGTCGGTGTTGTCAAAGGGTATCTTTCCCGGCTGTAGTCTGATGTTTTCTTGACGGTTGTCTTTTTGCATTGTGAGATAACATTTTCTTTTTTCTCATCGTTGGTTGCCTCGTAGTCTCGACTGAAGGCTTTGTTGTCGTAGCTGTTGTTCTTTAGTTCGAGGTGACCAAGGCCGTCTTCAGGACCACCGGGCAGCCAGTCCTCATGCTCCGTCGACGACCCACACGTCCCACGACGGTAGACCACCACCAACATAGGGAGCGACAAAGCCACGAACCGCCACCCCCCCCCCTCCTGAAGCCGGCCTTTTGGCGGTGTTTGCGAACCTAGCACAAGACCACGGTGGAATGGCAACTCGGACCCGTCGACACCCAATGCAGTGGCAGCCATACACGAAGCGGGACGCGCAGGCCGCCGACGCTGACGAGGAGGGAAAGTCGGCGCTGCCTGAGACCATCCACACGGTTTTTCAACGGTTTATATAGCAGAGGTGCATGAGGCTAAACGAGGACGGGCAAGTCTAATTGCGAACGATGGGTTTGGGTACATGTTGGCAATTAAAACAGAAGCAGGTCTTGAACTCAGACAACATAATATTGGAACATCGCACCAGACTGTTGTATTGTTGGTTTTGATCACACATGCACACACACAAACTGGCACACATTTAAACACACACATCCAACATCACACACAAACACACCCTTTTGAGAGTGCTCAGTAACTGTGCAGCATCGTTTGCAAAAAGACTCACGTCAAAATTTCCAATGGTCTGACTGAAAACTGAACTTTTGGAAAATCCTGTAAAAAACTGACGTTCTGATTTATCACCAACATGCTTTCTTTCATTCTCCCAGCACAAGAAATTGTCAATTCATTTAACATATCCGATCAACTCAGCTTTTTTTTTTTTTAAACCGTGTCAAAGTTTAAATCCTACTTTTTGCTTCTTTTGATTTCAGGATTTTGAGAGCACGTTTGTGAACTTGGTCGGCAGTAGCGCTCGAAGAGAAGAAAGTGCGCGGAAATACATGGAAATAGCTGATGTTTGACCAGTGTTTGGAACTGAAGATTTATTAAGGTATCAGAACGAAGTCGAAGCAGACGTTGAATTGTAATTTGTCTGTGGTGAGAACGCCTGGAAGTGGGTCGGTACACGAACCATTCGCAATCAAAATTAATGCTGTTAGCAATTACGCATACCTACCCTACACCATTAGTCCGTTGCCGGCTCCACCCTCAACGGCACCTCATTTACACGTTTACGACCCTTCGTGCAGAAAACAAAAAGTTTTAGTGTTCATAGGTTTACTTATGAATATCAAAGACAAGGAACGTCTTGGCCCATCATATCAATAGAACTGACCCTTTTCTTTTCGTTTATTTAACAATAGACATTTTGATGGATGATTGCATATTCAGTCTCAACAAGGGCCTTATCACATCATCCACTCAAATATAAACTTGTTCAACAGTTTCTTGCACTGGAAACCCCTTGTATAATGGAAGAAAAAAAAAAGCTATGACAGATGAGATAAGCGAGTGAGAGCGATCGATAGATCGAGCGAGCGAGAGAGAGAGAGAGAGAGAGAGAGAGAGAGAGAGAGAGAGAGAGAGAGAGAGAGAGAGAGAGAGAGAGAGAGAGAGAGAGAGAGAGAGAAATAAGTATTCTTCTCCTCATCGAACTTTCGGGAGCAAATATATGCCTTAACCTGCGAAGAACGGAGTCGGTTCGTTTCCTGGCACTCAGCACGGCTCAAGGTACGGTCCGGCCCACCCTGCCTTACAACCCTTCAGGGGACCCCCCAAACCATTACGCATGCGCAGGTTCTCACAGGAAGCGGCAGCCAGAGGGCGCGGCGCAAGACAGGAAATGAAATCATTTGGCGGTAAATGGAGAAGTGCGTGTCTTCCACGCGAGGTGGTGGTTCCCCCACCTCTCCTCCCTTCCCTCTTCGAACCCTGCTGGCTGAGGTGACTGATAAAAGAATTGTGTGTGTGTGTGTGTGTGTGTGTGTGTAGGGGGGAGGGGTGGTGGTGGTGGTGGGGTGCTTGGGCGGAGGGTGGGGGTGAGAGGGGGGGGGAGCAGGTGGGGGATGTAGGTGTGTGTGTGGGGTGAGGGGTGGAAGGGAGAGCAGTATTGAGACGCTATATTTCTGGATCTTATTACTCTTGATGTCTGCTTCCGACTTGTGGGTTTTGTGCTCGGAGTCACTTTTTGTCAAAAACTTTTTCGCTTCTGTTTGGTAAAAAAAAAGAAAAAGAAGAAAAGAAGAAGTCTGGATGGACTTTATATATGTCTGTGTCTGCCTCTCTCTGTCTGTCCCTTTCTGTCTCCCTGTCTCTGTCTCTATCGCTCTGTCTTTCTCGCTCTCTGTCTCACGCACTCTCCTACACGCTTCAGTCATAAACATGGCTGTACGAGATAAGCGTTCACTGAGCCTTCTTCTCCTTCTTCTTCTTCTGCGTTCGTGGGCTGCAACTCCCACGTTCACTCGTACGTATGCACACGAGTGGGCTTTTACGTGTATGACCGTTTTTACCCCGCCATATAGGCAGCCATACTCCGCTTTCGGGGATGTGCATGCTGGGAATGTTCTTGTTTCCATAACCCACCGAACGCTGACATGGATTACAGGATCTTTAACGTGCGTATTTGACCTTCTGCTTGCATATACACACGAAGGGGGTTCAGGCACTAGCAGGTCTGCACGTATGTTGACCTGGGAGATCGTAAAAACCTCCACCCTTTACCCACCAGGCGCCGTTACCGTGATTCGAACCCGGGACCCTCAGATTGAAAGTCCAACGCTTTAACCACTCGGCTATTGCACCCGTCGTTCACTGAGCCCATTCTCTCCCTCTCGTCCTCTCCCTTTCCCATCGGCCCATGGAATTGAGCGCTCGACCAGAAAGTGAGGACTTATTTTTACCTCCCTCCCACCTCCTTCCCTTCCCCGTGAGTGTTGGTCGTGGTCTGGGTGCTGGTGTTTCAATAAAGACGTTAAAACTTGGTTCCGTGTGTCACTGATACGGCACAGAAAATGTAACAGGAAAAGTCAAAAAATTGTGGATGGCAATCTTCTGCTGAAATGAAAGCAAGGAATGGAAAACAAAGGGAGACTGCAAACTGAGTTGAGATCACTCTACTGAACTCCTCTGACACGAAGAGGCGCTGTGATGTTTGCTTGGTGAAGAACTCGCTTGTTTCAATCTTATCGTCAAAGGTCGATTGGAATGTGTGTTCCATTCCTGGCAAAGTATCTCTCTTTAAAGGCGAAACATTCGTGCACGATGCCCCCCCCCCCATTCCACCCCCCCCCGCCCCACACCTTGAGGTTATTATTGTACTCCGAAGGAAAATCTGGCAAAATCCCTGTTTGGCCTGAGAGAATTCGCGTTTTTGTCTGTGATAATAATTTGGAATACGATGATATTTACTGCTGTATTTGGCCATTACACTTTTTTTTGCTTGAATAATGCCCCCCCCCCTCTCTCTCTCTACATACATACATACATACATGTATTTATTTTGTTTATTCGTGTTTTACAATTGTTGACGTTTCGTTGCTATCAACAATGAAGTCTGAAGCGTACATATTACAGCTGAGTATATGTTTCTATTCTCAAAAGAATACTGATGTTGTAAACATCGAATTGTAAAAATATTCATGTGTTTGTTTCAATGGTTAGGTTTAAATGTGTCGTATATTACAGTTGTCGTATCTGTGTAGTTTTTGAGATGTTTGTATTACAGTAATGTTGTTAACATTCTTAATAATTATCATCAATGAAATTAAGCTTGTTTCACGTAGACGTACTGTTTACTATTACAGAAAGTTGGATGTTGAATATTACATGCGTGGTTGTGGTCTATTTTTTTCTAGACGAGATTTATTTGTTCGTTGATGAACTTTGAGAAGAAAAACAGTGTTATCACCATCATCATCATCACCATTATTAGATGTAGCAGTAGTAGTAGTAGTAGTAGTAGCAGCAGCAGCAGTAGTAGTAGCCGTGGTGAAGGTAGTAGTGTTATATTTGGCGTTTCTTAATTGTGAATACTTTCAAAAGATTTTAAATGATTAAATCTGATTAAATATGAAGATAGAAATGGGAGAGGGCAGGAACAAGGCAGAGAGAGAGAGAGAGAGAGAGAGAGAGAGAGAGAGAGTTGATGTTGAACGCATGTACGTTAAGAGTAGCATTCAAGCTGTTACTAAATTCTGCGAAAGGAGTTTTAATGGTCCACTTGAAATATATTCGAATACAAGACGAGAAGTGTCTCTGAAGTTGTGCGGATGGAGGGATTTTGTACAACCCAGGGGACAAAACAAGAGAAAGCCTGGTAACCATGGGATGGTGAGCTGCAAAGCAGTGCAGTGCAGAGCGTGTTTCTTGAAGACAAACCGAAGGAGGCCCAAGGGGAGTGTCAACATGCAGTGGGTTCTTTGTGACAGGAAGTGTAATGACAGTCACACGTTCACTCATGGTGCGGGCACCTTTTGATGTCGATGAGACCGGTAGTCCAGTGAATCTTTTCCAACAGATCTAAAGCTGGCTGGTGCTGTGTGGAGTTTAAAAAAAAAAATTCTTTTTTTTTTTTATAACTTAAAACGTGAAGCAGCAGAAGTTTTGTTCCTTTTGAAGTAGTTACACTGACTGAAGAAAGCACAGAAACGTGAGTGAATTACAGAGGTCGTGTCGAAACAAAATACTAGAAGAAGTTAAAAAATAGTTCTTGCTGCCTTTTCATTTACGCATTTTCCGGACAGAACTGATTCTTTACGGGTCAACAAATGAAGACCTTACTTATCTCGTGTTTGAGGGTCACTTGTGGTAAGAGTCAGCTAAAACTTTCTAACTTTATTGGTGAATGGAATGATGCATGAACTTGCTGTAGGAACGTAACTACTGATGAAGGAACATAGGAAACGAATGAATGGGGACAACAAATATCTCCTACATACATGCCCCCACGGCGTGACACACAAAGCGCTGAGGCGTTTTCGGCCATCACCCACACACGGTGCGTCTCTCCATTCATCATCTACTGGCCGTTTTTTGTCAGTTGTCCAGCAGCGCCATTTTATCTTTGGGCTTCCTCTTCGGCATCTGTCCCTGAGGATTCCATTGAAATACTCGGTTGGCAAGTCTGGCGGGCGGAAGTCTTGAGGTATGTCCCAGCCAGTGTTCAGACCACAACAGCATTGCTATTATTGAGGATATGGTAGGCGGAAGTCTTGAGGTATGTCCCAGCCAGTTCAGATCACAACAGCATTGCTATTATTGAGGATATGGTAGGCGGAAGTCTTGAGGTATGTCCCAGCCAGTTCAGATCACAACAGTCTTGTTATTATTGAGGATCTGGTGGGCGGAAGTCTTGAGGTATGTCCCAGCCAGTTCAGATCACAACATTGTTATAATTGAGGATCTGGTGGGCGGAAGTCTTGAGGTATGTCCCAGCCAGTTCAGACCACAACATCATTGTTATAATTGAGGATCTGGTGGGCGGAAGTCTTGAGGTATGTCCCAGCCAGTTCAGACCACAACATCATTGTTATAATTGAGGATCTGGTGGGCGGAAGTCTTGAGGTATGTCCCAGCCAGTTCAGATCACAACAGTCTTGTTATTATTGAGGATCTGGTGGGCGGAAGTCTTGAGGTATGTCCCAGCCAGTTCAGATCACAACAGCCTTGCTATTATTGAGGATATGGTAGGCGGAAGTCTTGAGGTATGTCCCAGCCAGTTCAGACCACAACAGCATTGTTATAATTGAGGATCTGGTGGGCGGAAGTCTTGAGGTATGTCCCAGCCAGTTCAGATCACAACAGCCTTGTTATTATTGAGGATCTGGTGGGCGGAAGTCTTGAGGTATGTCCCAGCCAGTTCAGTTCACAACAGCATTGCTATTATTGAGGATATGGTAGGCGGAAGTCTTGAGGTATGTCCCAGCCAGTTCAGATCACAACAGCCTTGTTATTACTGAGGATCTGGTGGGCGGAAGTCTTGAGGTATGTCCCAGCCAGTTCAGATCACAACAGCATTGTTATAATTGAGGATCTGGTGGGCGGAAGTCTTGAGGTATGTCCCAGCCAGTTCAGACCACAACATCATTGTTATAATTGAGGATCTGGTGGGCGGAAGTCTTGAGGTATGTCCCAGCCAGTTCAGACCACAACAGCATCGTTGTTATTGGTGACTGTGGCTGTTTAGATGGATTTCCTTGTTTCTAATGAAATCGATGGCATAGATTGAAAAAAGAAGGGGGACTGGGTGGGTGTTTCAATTCTGATTTTTGTTTTGTTTCGTGATTGGATTTAGCTTGTCTTTATATTGTTTTTCTTTTCACTGACGTTGTGATTCCGTTTTCATTGTGGTGGTTTGTGTTGTTAGCCTGCATCCAAATCTGGGTCAATTGTATATTGCAGAATACGTTATAATATAACGAACGCGAAGGAGAACAAGAAAATGCGTTATACAACCCCAAAAGCCTGCACGTCTTACATGTTTTGTTGCTATTTTCCCGCAAAGCATTGTCAACTGATTTAAAAAAAAAAAGGCACGTAGATATTTTCATTTGTCACGCCCTAACTGAACCTCGGCAGAATTTCAGTGAAGCTAGTATTTGAAAATTGAACAAAGCCAATAAACCGACTAATAAAACGAAGATTTGACATATGCGTATAATAGTCTAACAAAAAAAAACAGTGACAGTAAAATGGATTCACACACACACACACACACACACACACACACACACACACACACACACATTCTTTGGACTTGCCCGGAAACTTGCAGTACAACAACACATACAATGTCGATCTGTGGATGGGTTGTGCCCCTTCACACTTATACGGCCAGCACGCGGAAGAAGCGCGTGCCAGGCTTCTGTCATACGCTTCATGCATAATTCATGAAGCGACTTAATTCTCGCCCTTGGACTTGTACAGTCCAGCGACAGAGGCAAATGGGTCTCTGAAAAAATGCCCGTTTCCTGGGGGTTGAGTGTTCGGAACTGCCTCAGGAAACGATCGGTTAAACCTGGAAGATGACAGGTTTTGTGTTCACGACACGTTTGCATCGTAACGTTTGTTATCTTTCTCTGCTTGTCCTGTCTCTGTTGTCGTCTTATGTGTCTCTGTCTCCCTGTTTGTATGCATGCGTCTCACTCTCTTGTCTCTCTGCGTATCTCTCTGTCTTACGAGTCTGTCTGGTTGTGTGTGTGTGTGTGTGTGTGTGTGTGTGTGTGTGTGTGTGTTTAAGCCTGTCTTTGTCTGTCTTGTCTCTCACTTCCACTCTGTCTCTTTGTCGGTCTGTGTTTGTCTGTGTGCACCCTCTACCCCACTCCCCCCCCTCCCTCCTCCCTCTCTCTGTGCGTTTCTTCTCAACAGTATTTACAACGGTATTGATCATAAACAGAGAAACAGTGTAACCAATTAGGTTTTTTTTTTTGCAGCAAGAAACAGAGCATTATAATCACAACTCCTGGCTTCACGTTGGCCTCAGTCTCTCTGTATCTCTGTCTTTCCGTCTCTGGGACTGTCCACCCATTCTCTCTCTTTCTCTCTCTCTCACTCTCTCTCTCTCACTCTCTCTCTCTCTTGCTCTGCTCTTTCTTCTAGTCCATGAGTTCATTATGGTTAGAAACATGCAGTTTATAGTTTAGAGAACTATACTAGATAACTGTATGCATTTTCAACAGAACATCCCCTTTCTCTCTCCATTTATCTCTCACCTAACACACACGTACGCCCGCGCGCGCGCCGCACGTACACACACACACACACACACACACACACACACACACACACACACACACACACACGCACACACACACGACGATGGCATTAACAAAAACGGGGAGTCACTGATCTCGGAATGCAATCACACGTACGTAACTGCCGTTGTTCAAGGAGAAATGCTAAGCCTGTTATCACGCAGATGGGAAAAGGCTCCCTAATCGAAGACGGGCACACCGACAGCTCTTTTTTCGACATCACAGCGTACGATTTTCTTTCTTTCTTTCTTGCTTTCTTTCTTTCTTTCTTTCTTTCGTTCTTTCTTTTTCCTGTCTTTGCTCTATTTTTTTTTTCCTGTTCTCTATCACTTTTTTTTTCTCTCCCTTTCTACGATTCTTTGATTCTTTTTTTTTTGTTTTTCTTTGCTCTTTTTTCTTACTTATTTCTTGCCCCCTCCATATATATATATATATATATATATATATATATATATATATATATATATATATATATATGTATTTTTTTTCAGAATACTCTTTCTTGTCTTTTTTGTTCCCTTCAACTTTTTCTTTCGTTACTTCTCGGTTTTTTCTTTCTTTCTTTCTTTCTTCTTTCTTTCTTTCTGCCTTTTTTCTTTTGTCTCTCTTTCTTGGTCTGTTCCATTCATTCGTTCATTCTATGTATCCTTCCTCAGTCGTTATTATTATTTTTTTTTTATATAAAGATTTATTTCTTTTTTTTCCCTCCTTTTCGTTTGCTTGATTTGCTTTTCTTGCTTTTTTTCACACTTTCTTTCTTTTGTTGTGCTCTTGTTTTATATCTTTTTTCTTTCTTTTTTTTTTCCCCGGTTAAAAAACATTTTTTTTTACTTGTTCGTTTGTTTCTTCACTTCTTTTTTTTTGGTTTTGTTTGCTTCATGTTTCGTTCTATCTATCTTTTCTTTTCCTTTCCTCTCTTTCTTTCTTTTTTTCTTCTTCCCTTCCTTTTCTGTCTTTCGCTTTTCCATTGGTGAAGGGAGAGGTGGGGATGTCTTCGTGCCTGCCACGAGAGGTGTGGGTGGGAGGAGTGTGAACCCAATTTGGAAAGGGGCCTACTGCTCATGCATAATTCACCACTCTTGTTTTTCTGTTTTCTACTTTTTCTTCTGTTCACGTGCAGTGCGATGTAGTAGTAGTAGTAGTAGTAGTAATAGTCGTAGTAGTAGAAGTCTGACCTATGGTTTTTTTTTTTTTTTTTGGTGTGTGTGGTGTTTGGTGGTGGTGGTGGTGGTGGTGGTGGGGGGGGGGGGGTTATTGAAAATAATCTGCTTCGTTTGTGACACTACTACAATAACACTACACACGTTTGCAGTATTCTCAGGTTACGATAGTTTTTTTTTTTTTTTTTAATGTTCTTTTTCTCTGTCTCTCTCTCTCTGTGTCTGTCTTTATGTGTCTGTCTGTCTGTCTGTGTTTGAGAGAGAGAGAGGGGTGTTTCGCGTTCTTATCTCGTTCGCATGTGAGTGCGCACACGCATTTATAGCACACTCACACACACACACACACACACATACACACACACACACACACACACACACACACACGGGAGAGAGAGAGAGAGAGAGAGAGAGAGAGAGAGAGAGAGAGAGAGAGAGAGAGAGAGAGATTATGCAAACGAACCCACATATGATAACACAAGAATACATGTATTTGATGCAGTGGTGCATAGTTTATTTTGTAATGAAAATGATGATTAACAATAGCTACAGCATATATTAAAACCACAAAGAAGTACACGTGAGAAGGAGGCGAAAAAAACCCAACAGACTGCATGTCATCTTGAACCAATCAGAATGGGAGAGGTTAACAATCACAGGACGTAATTAGCCAATCAACATAACAGGGGTTGAGGTCAGTTCTGTGGAATGTCAAACCACGACAACCAATCAGAAGTGCAAGATTCAGACAAGACGTTGAGATCTGAGGATTGACCGATCAACCACCAGAAGACGTCTTCTGGGAGACTGAATGATTGTGCTCTTTGTTGATCAGACAGTAATCTCTTTTGAAGATCAAATAATGACTTTCGTAGAGAATCACAGAACTATCTCTTTGGAGACAGGTGTTTTCATCATCCGACATCAATATTTATGAAAGCGCCAGAGGTACCGTTGATGTAGTCTATGGAATTACCTGTGCATGGCGTTTGTGTTTATTTGACACGTTTTGTATCGCAGACAAGGAACGAATGCCCTTTAACAGTAGAACAAACTGAATACATTTTTTTGTTGTCTTTGGAGACTTTTCACTCTTTTTGTTATATATATAGCCTAAGCAATTCCACACGCTATTAATCAAATATCACCTAAACATTTACGATTAGAGTCAAGCTGGATCAGATATACGGGAAAAAAATTGACAGCCACCCGAAGAAAATCGATGAGAACAAAATAGAGGTACTACAGCTAATCATACAAAGACACAATAGCTTGTAATCTGATTCTCGAGCAGTTTCTTTAGCTTGTTTGAAATAACCATCAATGTGAATCGTTTGTATGTATGTCAAACAAACAAACAAACAAACAACAAACCAAAAAAAAAAAAAAACCCAAAAAAACAACAACAAAAAACCCAAAAAAACAATGAGTATGACAAGGGTGGATTGACATTCAGTTCAGAAAAGAAGCTTGAGACAGAAACAAATGAGCTTACTATGATAATGTTCAAACAATCTTTTACCAAGGATGGATGGGATGAGGAATATCAGAAATATTACAGAACTCTTCAGATAAAAACAACAACAACACACTAACAAGAATGAACAGCACAGCAGGGCAGCACGACCTTTCGGACTGCCTTTTTCAGCTGGGCGAACCTACAGTACGGACGAACAACTAAAAATATAAGCAACTAAGTATAACAAAATCATTTCCCCACTAGATAGGTGAAATAAGCAAGTCCTATCAAGATTATGTCTGTAGTTCTTATTCGTTTTCGCCGTGTGCTTTACTTGTCCGAATTTCTGCAGTGTCTAATTCTGTTCGCAATGTCGTTACACCTCAGCACATTATTATTTGTTTTATTTTTCATATCTCAACCGCAGTTCATATCTTCTATTAAACGATGAATTAAAAAAAAAACCCACAAAAAACGACAGTGTACGAATCATAAAATTCTCCATTTATGGCAAGAAAAGAACACATTTCATCCAACAAATTTCAATCGTACTTACAAAGCAAAACACAGCTGTTCCCTAAACATGTAGTTTTCAATGTTTTATTTGATGGCGGCCATGAGAAAGCTGGCCGGCTGTAGTCTCGTCACCGTGCACTTAACAATCCTTGACTGTTTACATTCAGAGGAATGACTAACACAAGTTAACATATCATTTTCTGCTTCACATACCGCGTGGTAATTTTACATGTCTACGCAATTACCGTTCTAAACTGTGTTGAGTTTTTATCATAGCATTATGATATCATGACCTGATTTAGGAGCATAATTATCAAAAAGCGAGAATACATAAAAAGTCAGGTCTTAGAAACAAACGTACGTACATATCCGGCAAATATGGAACAAAAAAACATTTAAATTTAGAAAAGGGAAGCAAACCATTCAGTATGAAAGTGAAAATAAAAAGTATGAAAGTGAAAAATGGCAAGTAAGTCACCAAACACAAGATAATAATAACATACAGAAACATACCAGTCAACTATACTGTTCTGTGTCTACTTGGAAAATAACGAATGTCTTGGAAACAAAACAGAAAGACTCGTTGAAACAAACGCTTGCAACAACTAAAATAATGTATCTCAAAAACACATCCATTATTTCCCCATGATTCCAATGATTGTTAAGTACTTGTTGTATGTAGTCTCCTCAACTAATTTTATGATTCAAAGCTGTAATGCTGTTGCTGTTATATATTCAAATATATGCTTGGACATAAAATCAATGAACCGTTAACACAGCCACAACATGTTCTGTGCAAACTGGTATGGAATCTAGCAAATCGATTGACGTTTAGTTTGAAGTAAAAAGGACACCAAAGAATTAACCTACCTAGGTTTTCTCATATATTGTAACCGACGGTTGTTTCAAAAACACAAGTATAATCGTAAACTAGATATGCAAAGGAGTTGCTCAGCTTGAAAGAAAATGTTGCCCCACTACTTGCAAGGATGGTTTGGATAATATGCCACATGACTTGCTGGATATGTACTAGACTTAGCACGGGATCAAGATGAACACAAAATATGCAGATAAAAAACAACAACAACAACAACAACAAAAAAACAAAAACATCCAGTACCATTAACACTCCTAAAAGGGAAAAAAATGGTTCTCAAATTGGCAAGATTGTTAAACGTTATGTACGAACAATCCAATAATGATAGTGTTCATACTTTCGTTATAAAGCCAAATGTATTTTGGACCCTTCTCATTTTATTTTGGCAATATTCAACAGCAAAGAACGTAAACGTATGTCCAACGGGGCAGACAGAAACCGAAAAGTATAACAGAATTATTCTGAACTCTACAAGAGTCACAACATTCAAGGATGACCAGTCAGCTGCAAATGGGGGGGCTGGGGGGGGGGGGTAGCTTTGTCAACATGATGGGGAACACTACCTGTGTGTCATGTTTGTCGCGCACACACAACAAGACCTCCACTTCCTGGAAACAAACCTTCTTCTCTCACACCCAAAGCTTCAGAAAGATTTATGAATGAAAGAACATACAGATAGAAAAAAACAACAACAACAAAACAAACAAACAAACAATAAAATATGAACTATATCTACATCACAACTTGCTGTTTTGGTATAAGTACACACACACGAGATGCAAACACCTGTCTCGCTGTACAACACAGAGCTTATACATCTGCAGGCCATGAAAGCAAAAATCAGTTCCAATCAGATCAGTACAGAATAAACGATCGATAACCAATTAGTCACAAATCAAACCGATTTAATCAATCCACCAGTCAGTCAGCAAAACCACTCAATCATTCAGTCATTCTCAATCAGTCAGTCAATCTGTTAGACATTCACTTACTACGAGTCGAATCGATAATAAGACATAAAATACTCATCAAATTCATCAATGGTATCACCTCACCTTTCTCCACACCAAACGCGAAATATTAACATTTATATGAAAATTAGTACAATCTATCAACAATCTACTCAGCTGTTCCTGGTAATCTTGTATCACCTTTAAACAAACAGTCAATCACGCAACGATTAATATTGAAATTGTTTTCCACTTAAACGGACAAGAGCTGAAACAACAACAAAAAAGCAGTGTATCAAAAGGACATGTACATCTGCAAATAAATGCGACAATTCTTCGTGTATTTTTTCAGTCCTAAACGGCAGGATAATGTCATATGAAATAACACACAGAGACACACACGCGCGCGCGTGCGCGCACACACACACACACATACACACGCACACACACACACACACACACACACACACACACACACACACACACAGAGTACACATGCTCGTACGCACCCAAGCAAGCATATACAAACTGACGCGCGGACAAATGCAAAAACAGACACTGGCTCTTCACACAAATATACTATGCACATGATTTGAAGAAACATTATCTTGCTGTTGTATGTATATGTGTGTGTATGTGCGTGTGCTTTTGCACGTGCATGCGCGCGCGTATGTGTGTGTGTGTGTGTTTGTGTGTATGAATGTGCAGCATGCATTAGGGCAATCGTACTGCCTTTTAAGCCTTTTCTCCCTGTTTTAGCTTCTTTAGTAAATGCAATAAATTAATATATTCCGAAGGAACGTTTCTGGACACGTGCACATGCACAAGCACAGAAAGACTACAGTCAACATAGAAGCGAGAGAGAGAGAGAGAGAGAGAGAGAGGGAGAGAGAGAGAGAGAGAAAGAGAGAGAGAGAGAGAGAGAGAGAGAGAGAGAGAGAGAAGTTTTCTTGTTCGTCATGATGCGCGATATTTTTTTTTTGTTTTGTTTTTTGTTTTTGTTATTGCAAATTCTGCGGTCATAAATAGAATTAAGTCACGCATAGGCGAAAAAGAAATCTTCTTTTCCTATCTGTGGGCATGCTAAATAAGCTTGCTTTCATTCTGGTTACTGACTGGATCACTCGGTGTTTTCTTAAAAAAAAAAAAAATGTTATGGTTCATCACAGTTTGACAGAAGAATGGCCGACAGTTCTGCTTAATTAAAAACAAACTTTGCACGTAAATCTCACACCAGAAAATGTTCATTAACCTGATTTTTTTTTTGGGGGGGGTTATCCGGCAGTATTCACGAGGAAAATCATTTAAATATCATACAATTTTCTAAAAAAAATGTAAGTAGATGAACTTTAAAAAAAGGAGTTCTAAACGTGTAAATAGATGAACATTTTTTTTTCTAACAAGACCAACAAAGATTGGTTCAATACGATGGAAAGCATAGTGCACCAAATATACACCTGTCTTTGACTTGTGCATAAATTCTTTATCATGACTTATTAATAACATTAATGGTAAATAAAGAAATGTCTTTTCGTCGCATCTTTAAACTTCAAAATCATTTTTTTTCTCTTTTTATAGAAAAGTGCCAACAGGAAACAAGAATGTCGTTTAGACATACTGACTCCAAAAAGGGATCTTTAAGCTTCAAAATCAATTTATATTTTTTTTTATGGAAATGTGCCAACAGAAAACAAGAATGTCGTTTAGAAACATTGAATCCAAAATGGTGTGCCTATTGTGTGTCTTTTTATAGAACTTGAGGCATGAAGCAACCCATCGATATTGTTGATTTATTTGGCTATACACTTTGTATTCATTTGTTTACTTATTGATCATTATCTATCATCTCTATCATCTAAAACGCACATTCTTCCGCTGTAGTGCTAAATCTATGGGCATCATTACTGATGTTATGTCTGTGAACAAAATTGGTGTGAATTAAAAGTACGACCTTAGGCATATTCAAATTGATTCATTCGTGCGATTTACATCATGACTTGGTTTGTATCAGGCAAGCTATCGAGTTGACCAACGTTCACATTTCTGTCAAGTCAACCGGCATACCAACATCGTGCCTGTGAAGCACGATCCTCCTATTTTCTTTGATTTTTCGGCCAGGATGAGAATACGCCATTATAAATAAAGCAAAGGACCCCTCTTGTTGAGTAACGCTTTCACATAAACGTACATCATACATTAGTATTGAGGAATGCATATTTAAGAGGCGCTAATATGAACAATTCTTGAAAGTGACTCATTTCTTTCCATACGCATGTTAAATGTGAGGAAAGTCAAAGCTTAAGAAAATCACTGAACATTGACATTGCAACCAAATCAAGTATGCTCATTTAATCAATGAACAAGCACTTATCAGAAAAAAAAGAGAAATATCCAGGTACCCTGATTCTGCAAATACATTAGGATTACCTGAATATTATAGAAGCACACAGCTTAACAGTTCGAAGACAAAATTATCCAGATACCCTGAATTTGCTTTGCAAGAATATGATCGACAGACTCAGGCATGTTAATGTTACACCGCAAACAAGTCATTCTAGAATCACACTACCAATATCATACGATGATAACCAACAATATCATACCACAATCATAACAAGCTCAACACAGATAAAAGTCCAAACTCAACAACAGTGTCTGTTATTTACAGTTGATCACATTGAAAGTAAAAATAACGAAGACAGATAGCAAAATGCTCGACAAATATATTGCACTTTCACAAAAACAATCGTCGTCTTGCAGAACAATCGCTCCCTTTTTTTGTTGACTTGCATCAACTGATACCGACACATAGAAACATAACGATGGAGGAGTAGGGAAAGTGGTTGTCATCGTTTTATGAAGAAACAGAGACAGGTTAAATGTACGTCTTTGGAGCGGAATATTTACGACCAGTTCGATACTGATGAACAAAGTCTATAGCAGACCGAACGCATCACCAGAAGAAGGGCTCATTAAACACTGAAAAAGTGTAAAGACTACCAACTTCTTCTTAACCGAATCACTACACTACCATATTCCTTTATGTCTGAAGTCCATAACTTCCACCACCTTCTCTATTGTTGGAAGAGCTTTTTTTTTAATCCGAACTTTGTTAAAAGCCCACCTCTGTATTTAAACCTGTTGTATTATTACCATCGCGTAACGAGCGGCAACAAATTTATTAACTGGGAAGTGTTTTCCCTTGTATCTTATCGTCTCTGTTCGAGAAAGGACACAGTTGGGAAACTACTTTTCACTATCAACACGTTCAATCCAAAGCCTTGCTTTACATTTTCTGGTGTGTTTGGTGAGCCACTGGGATGGGGATTGAAACCACACTGAATTTTAGCTCCATAGCTTTTTACTGTCTACTCGTTCTGTACTCAAGAAAACACACAGATTATTGATACAGTCTTGTCAAAAACATGTCCAGTGTATATCTTCTCATTCCTATTAAAATATTTCGTTGCTCGCAATATGTCAGGCAGGAACTTTTGAGCTTTTTAATGGCTTCTTATGAAATTACTTGTCTATATAAACAGACACACTGACACTGCTTTAAAAACCCGTCAGAAAATGAGTTTTGCTTTCCCTAGTGAAATAGCTTGATGAATATTTCGTGTAAACCAGCTCGCAGTTTTTCTGCTTAACGAAAGTCCTCTGGAATTTAAAACGAAATCTGTAACTGCAATACAAGACTATGCAAGACAGAGTCAACGTTACACAGAACTTGTTGTAGACAATGGTATAAAAGATTTTTGCTTGGGAGCAAGGGACCTCGACCCAGCTTCAGAACAAAGGTATCAGAAGGGTAATTTGCACAAGGTCATGAATCTCCAAACGACTGGCTTCATGATCGGCGTAATCAGTAATGAGAAGAAAATCAATCTAGATCACCGTGTCACTTTTCGTGGAGAAGTTGGTCGTAAAATTTCCGAGCAGCTGAATAATACAATCTTGATAAACTATTTACTATAGCTGGAAGGCTGGATGTACGTGCGTTCTTGTATGTAAGTATGGATGTGTGTGTGTGTGTGTGTGTGTGTGTGTGTGTGTGTGTGTGTGTGTGTGTGTGTACACACGTATGTATGCATGGATGTATGTGTGTGTGTGTGTGTGTGTGTGTGTGTGTGTGTGTGTGTGTGTGTGTGTGTGTGTGTGTGTGTGTGTGTGTGTGTGTGAATGAAACTGACCGATTTCTGTTTAATGGAGACTGGATTAATCTGTTTGAATTTGGACAGAGGCATGTCTAACAGAGTGGAAAAAAACAACAACCCATGAATGACAATATTGTGTTGTCTTTACATTTGTCAGTGAAATCACATTCTTGCAAACGTGCACTGGATCTCTGGAAGTATGAAACAGAATTATACAGCTGAAATGGCACACTTCCGATCCCTTGACCCTCACCCTCCTCTCCTCACCCACATGTCAAGCACAACAGGATGCTCTTTCCAAGAATGATAACAATCTGTGATTACTTTTCTGAACCGTGCTTTGGTTTCATTATCATTGTTTTAGTCCTACTTCGCATTCTGTTCAGACACGAAATATCATTTTTGGTAAACATTGACAAAAGCTAAGGAGGTTTCATCAAAGTTGTCTGAATACACGAATCAAACGAAATGCACGGTAACAACACCCAGCAACACGTTGTGAAGAATGAACCATGAACACATGCATTGCTTTGGACAGTAAGTTATACTGGTCATTAAAAAAAGCAACAGCCCAAGTCATGGCAGTATATAATATACGGTATGGAGAGTAATTACATTTCTAAGGGCTACATTATGTGATAAATATCCTCACGGGAGAATCGTGACATGCTGTCTTCAACAAAAATGATACCATGCAAGAATCTCAACATTATGCTGAATACAAGAGTAACACAATGGTCATTGTATGACAACGTTAAAAAACATACTGATTGGGTATATATATGGTAACAGATCTGTGCATATATTTACACAGGTGAAAAAAAAGAAGATTTAGTCACAGTGAGAAAAAAGTTACCGACATAACACAACTATGGTATGACAATTGCAAAAGAAGAAACTTCACAGCATGAATCGTGATATGGTCTAGGAACTAGCAGTACTCTAAAGAAAGCAATCTTCACATTTGTACTTCGTCTGCAGTGAAAGTTCACTTTTCAAAGTCTGTCAGAATCTCTCCGTCTTCCTTCCTGTGTCTATCACTGTCTCTGTCTCTCTCTCTTTGTCCCTCAGGCTGTCTGACTGACTTTTATTTTGCTTTTGTATTTGTTGTATTTGTATTTCTTTTTATCCCAACAGATTTTTCTGTGTGAAATTCGGGCTGCTCTCCCCAGGGAGAGCGCGTCGCTATACTACAGCGCCACCCATTTTTTTTTTTCTTGCGTGCAGTTTTATTTGTTTTTCCTATTGACGTAGATTTTTCTACAGAATTTTGCCAGGAACAACCCTTTTGTTGCCGTGGGTTCTTTTACGTGCGCTAAGTGCGTGCTGCACACGGGACCTCGGTTTATCGTCTCATCCGAATGACTAGCGTCCAGACCACCACTCAAGGTCTAGTGGAGGGGGAGAAGATATCGGCGGCTGAGCCGTGATTCGAACCAGCGCGCTCAGATTCTCTCGCTTCCTAGGCGGACGCGTTACCTCTAGGCCATCACTCCACACAATCTGACTATGAATGATTTTGCCTTTTCGTGACATCGAAAGCGTTTTAGTTGTTCACACTTTGTATGTCCATTTATGTATTTTATTGATACCTCTTCCCCCCCTCTCTCTTTCATTCTGTGTCTGTCTGTCTGTCTTTTTTGTTTGTTTGTTTGATTTTGATTTCTTTGATACGTAGTATTCTGAGAAGTACACATTCTATCATGGGTGAGGGCTGTAAATTGAAAAGGTTATTGAAACAATAAAGTACCTCCCACCCCACCCACCCACCCACCCACACACACACACACACACACACACACGTATGCATGCATGAATACAAACAGAATCCATTGGTCATACGTTGTATCATATTCCATCAGTAAGTGTAATCAATCGCTCCATCTGGACCGCTTGCTCTGTCTGCCAGTCAGTCTACCTCCCCTGTCTTCTCCCTCATATATGCACACGCACACTTACACCCACCGTAGGTTTCAGTACTGAAATGCCGAATCTCTCACACATCGCTCTTCGACGATCACAGTTTCTTCTGGACCCCTTGTTACTGCGGCGTTCAGAGAGCACAAGGCTAAAGCCGCTGATCCACGATAAGGCAATCCTGTACGCTCATTAGCCGTTGATGGAAACTGTTGCCTTTCACAGCTATGTTCAACACAGAGGTGATTTTGCAGACACCAAGACTAACTTTGAAAACAGCCGGGAGAATGCAAATCGCTGCAGCATAAAATAGCCGGAAGAAGCAGAAGGCGAAAATGGAGGAGGAGGAGGAGGAGGAGAAGAAGAAGAAGAAGAAGAAGAAGAAGAAGAAGAAGAGGAGATGGTTTTTCAGCGAAAAGAGGTTTCAAATATACACTTTGATTGATCTTGTTCTTTCTGTGTTCCTGTTGCTTGTTTTATTTCTTCTCAAGAGGTGGATCACCAGCATTTCTTGATCACTCAGGCTGTACTGATAGTGCAGTAGTGTGACTACATGATCTGTTATTTTTAGAAAACCACTTCCTTGTTTTTTTAAAATGTGGGTCATTGTGAATCGGGTGTATCCTTCTAGTGATGAAAGAGAGCGAGAGAGAGAAGGAGAGAGAGAGAGAGAGAGAGAGAGAGAGAGAGAGAGACAGACAGACAGACAGACAGAGACAGAGAGCACATTTAAACACGACGAATGCACATTTCAAAAACCACAGACATCTATGTCGAAAGTTGACTGCTTTCTGCAAATGACAAAATACGTGTAATAATCAGATAAAGCTGATAAAAATATGAAGAAATTTGACCGTTGTTGAGTAATACATGACCAAAAGTTTTAGCTTTAATGTTTAGGCTATTTACTTCAACAGAAAAAAAAAGTCAAACTGCATATTATGTTTGATCACTGTACATAATTTTTCAGCAATACTCAATCCGTCTTCACTCCAGAGCTTGTAGAATTCCAGACTCGGCTGTCGTGGATGTCAGGGTGCCGTCCGAAAGCCACGAGATCTGAAGACAGCACTTTGCCCATGTACCCTGTCCAGCATCAGAAGGATGCTCTCCACTTTCAACATGTATCCTCTTCTACACAGGGCACGTGGGTCGTGTTCCACACACAGCTCTACGTGTCTTTGTTCTGTTGTTGACATCACCATCCTCTTCTTCCTCCTCTTCACAGTTCGGGCTTGGTGGCGTCTGTGACTGAAGATACTGCGAACTCTCAGGTGTTTACACTACTACCAAATGTGACGTTCCTGAGGTCATTCTGGTGACCGGAGATCCTTCACCAGTTCACGTGCAGACAGACAAACACAGCGGTGATATGAATCCATGCTTGGAACAAAGCAGGAACTGAAAATTGTTCAGATGATATGAATTATGTTCCAGTTTCTGACTAAGCAACTTCAAATGATGTGGTTTGCGTGTTTGTTGCGCCTAGCGCCGAGTAACACGCAGATAACGAGAAAGTCATGTTGAAAAAAAGTTTTTATCATTGTTTATATTTTGTCGTAAGTTATAGCTGATTTTGACTGGTAGTGGCGGGACAGGAGACGCGTGTCGTTCCAGATCATGGCTTTCTCTTACTGGGTCGGCCGCCAACCATCAGATATTGGCAAACTCCATTCTTGACCTTGTGATCTAATACAGTGGCGTGACTGGAGGTAACGCATGTTATGTACATGTGCTCAATCGTAAAACAACACACAGATGTGCAAGAAGAGTGTAGCAGCAGTCGTGGAGATGCTCGGTAAGCCGACAGTGCAAAAGTCTGTCGGCCTGAGAGACGTCATCAGTCACAGCTCAGCAACTATCACAATGCTGTCATGGTGAAGCCTGTTCAGGACCACTGGTGACCACCGGCATCCTTTGTGGACCAACGCCAAGGCCAGCTGTCCTGTTCTAACATTGCCCGCTCAGACACTGGATGCCGGAGAGTCCTTGCCAAAGTCTTTTTCGTCCTCGGAAGACTCGTGAGCACAGAAGCCGTTCTGTCGTCCCAGAGGAGCGAAGCTGACCAGTTCAATGCCGGGGCCGGTAGAAGGACACTGCGGACTCTCCAGCTCCGTCAGGTTGTCCAGCGACACGCTCTCCATCCTCAGCCACTTCATGACGTGTTGCACCAGCTTCCACCTGCGTACGGTTAGTCAGACATTGCTGTTGTCGTCGCTGATCTGGTTGGCGTGGCGGAACAGCGGCTTGTTGCGGTAGTGGTTCCACAGCTGCAGGATCAGCTCCGACACCAGCACGTCGTTGGCGTTCTTGCCCACCAGGCGCAGCACAAAGATGCCGTCCTGACGCAGGTACTGCTCAGCGAACTTCACCGCCATCTTCTTGTCCAGCTCCGACTTGTAGCAGTCGTTGATCCGCAGGAACTTCTTCAGGTAGCGCAGACGGTGCTGGTGGAAAATCATGTTGTACACCCAGATGAGGAAATTGGCGGCACTTAAGGTCGAAACAAAAACGAGCCAGAACCAAATGAAAATAAAGATCTTTTCGTTAAAGAGATTAATGGGTAGCACACACTGTACGGTGTACTGATGAACATTTTGCATCTGACGGATCTCGAAGTAACAGTGCGTCACTCGAGGAAAGCGTGGGGACTCGGACCAGTCAATGCCTTTAGCCAGGTGGTCCATGACCTCGAACCCGTACACGTTATAATTGGTGCCCAGGAACTCGTTGAGTATGAACAGCTGTCCGATGGCGTTGGTCAGGTAGAGCAGCTTGATGAACATGTAGATGGTGACCAGGTAGTTGCCGTACCGCTTGCCCCACACCAGGCAGCAGTACTTGGACACCTGCTGACGCAGGCGGATGAAGCAACCCGAGCGGTACTCGCGGGCGCTCTCGATCCAGCGGTCCATGTAGCGGACGATGTGCTTGATGGTGCGATCCCGCTCGTCGGGCGCCACGTAGGCCGTCTCTGCGGCCAGGGTGACGATCTTGTCCAGGTTGACGCCGGCGGAGGCGGTGAGGATGCGCCAGAGGATGCATGGTACCTTGAAGAGCAGCGCCTGGAAGAGCAGGATCATGGGCACCCACTGGTAGTAGCCGATCTCCCCCTCATGAGGCCGTGAGTGTCTGGGCGGCACGTCTTCGAAGGCCACGTGGTAGGTGTTGGAGATCCAGCACACGTTGTTCGTGTAATCCACCTGCAGCACACACACACAGACACACACACACACACACACACACACACACACACACACACACACACACAGACACACACACACAGACACACACACACACACACACGCACACACACACAGACACACACACACAGACACACACACACACACAGACACACACACACAGACACACACACACACACACACACACACACACACACGCACACACACACAGACACACACACACACACACACACACACACACACACACACACGCACACACACAGAGACACACACACACAGACACACACACACACACACATACCAACGTAAGAAACAGTGTCTGGGACATACGGCAGTCCATCTTCAACACACACGCCTACCGCCTTTGAAAACAAAAAGGAAAAGAAGGTAAGAACCGACTTATCCGCTACATGATATCAGATGAGTGCCCTCGGCTGAAGCCGGCTGACACAATGGGAAACGGAAGACAAGAAGATCAGTGACACAGTATATGGAATTAAATGAATTAGATCGAGAGAGAGAGAGAGAGAGAGACAGACAGACAGACAGACAGACAGACAGAGTGAAAAAATACAGAAAGAGATTTGGAGACACATAATTATATGGGTTTCGAATATGGTTGTAAAATTTGGGGTTTTGATATATCTGATATTGTGGTAAAATAGTGACTGAACTTTTACAAACTAGTTCTTAATTAAACTTGAACAATCTGCCCCCATCTTTTATGGTATGTTGTGAAACTGGTAGGTTTCCTGTGTCTGTCTCGTTGGGCTACGCCGCTGGTCAGGCATCTGCTTGGCAGATATGGTGTAGCGTATATGGATTTGTCCGAACGCAGTGACGCCTCCTTGAGCTACTGAAACTGAAACTGTAAAATCAAGAATGCTAGCATTTTGGTTTAAGCTTGTTACAAACAAAGGTACTTCAAAGACATCTTCTGTTGTTCACAAGTTTTTTTTTTTTTTTTCAATTTATACACCACCAACATACATCAGCACCAATACCCGAAAAATGTTCAAACCACCCTGAATGAAATTTGGTTACGTAACTAGTTTCTGGTTGAAAAAACACAGTTTTAATATACATCCCACATGGTTTTCAGAGAAAGTTAAGCGTTGTTTAAAAGATAAGTTTTTTGCAAGACTGGTATAGACATGTAGAACATTGATAACAGGATGTTTAACTCTCTCCATACGAACGGCGAAAGAGACGACGTTAACAGCGTTTCATCCCAATTACCGTCATCAAAATATTGCAAGCGAAGGCTCTTATACTGAAGACGTGAATGTTAACAAAGAATACCACAATTCTGACGACGGAAGCTAAAGGTTGGGTCACCCACTGGACATCCGAGGGGTGGATCTGTGTAGAGGAGAAGAGAGGACAGGCCGTACTGAGTGAGTTAAACACGAATCTTGGTCAAGATGCTTATTTTACAGTATTACTGAATAATCGTGTGACGGATTCAGTAAAGTTTATAACAACCAGTAATGCATTGCCTGTAAATAAAACAGTGTTTTGACAATTCACCCAGAAATGAAAGAACCCGTGAAAAATGTACCACAAACGACATCGCTGATAGATTTCATATATTTGTTTCTGTGCCCCTTTTTTTGGCAACATCAGACAAAAATGTTTGTCTACATGACCCGTTCAAACTCTGTCCAATTCTATTTAATGTCTTGTGAAAAAACAAACAATTATTAAAATCCTTTATCTCTTCCATACGTATTCCTTCTTTCTAATGTTGATTTATATACGGTTGTTTGCGTTATTATTCAATTACTAAGGTAAAATCGATCAGGTGAAGAAGAGGGGGTGGATGGAGGTCGTCTTCTTGCGTGGTTCGTGCAAAATCTTGCGCAAAGTTTCGTTTGCTGGTTATTCTTTCATATATTTCTTTTATCAAATTTTCTTTCTTGGTTTCAGCGACACAGATCTTGTAGAAACTGTTTATTTCTCTCTCTCCCCCCCCCCCGCCCCCCTATCTTTTCTTTCCTTTCCTTTGTTCTGTTCTTCTTTCTTACTTCAGTTTCTTTCTTTCTTTTACGTTTTGTTTGTTTTTGTTGTTGTATTGTGAATGTGTGTCTGCTTTTTATTATTTTATTTATTATTATTTATTCATCATTGTTGTCTTTTATTTATTTATTTATTTAATTTATTTATTTATCTATTTATTTAATTTTCATTATTATTATTTTTTTATTTTATTTATGTATTTTTAAATTATATTATTATTTATTTATTTATTTATTTATTTTTTTTTCTCAAGGCCTGACAAAGCGCGTTGGGTTACGCTGCTGGTCAGGCATCTGCTTGGCAGATGTGGTGTAGCGTATATGGATTTGTCAGAACGCAGTGACGCCTCCTTGAGCTACTGAAACTGAAACTGAAACTGTTGTATTGATTTCATTTCTGTGCAGTTTTCTCTCATTCAACTTCGCGAATGTTTGTTTTTGTTCTGTGGCTTGTATGCAATGTTTTCAATGAATGATTGATTTCGTATCAACGCCTTCTGTTCATATAAAAAAAATACAACACTTTATTAACCCATATATTCCCATAAAAATAAAACTCACTCCGGACGAATAGTTTTCTCCCTTGCTTTCCCAGCAGACGACCCATTTGTTAGGGTTGGGAACAAAATCACACAAAAAAAATACAAAACACAAAGTAACTGAATGAAACTCACTGTACTTGACCCACTGACCCCTCTCCTCACGTCGTGTGTACGCCCACCCCCCTCCCTCTCTTCACAGCCCTCAGAAGCTGAGTCACTGTCAGTACCTTCTTGCTGGTAGCTTTCTTCACTGCAGATACTTTATTCAACGTCTTCATCATCCTCGCCGATGTCAAAACCTGCAGTCTGAAGCATTTCATTCATTTCAGCAGCTGTAAAAAGCCGCTGTCGTGATCTAGTTTGCTCCAAAACTTTCCTCTTGTGTATCGCCTGCGACGCCATGTTCGATACGTATGCAGATTCGCTTGTCATGTGGGGTGCCGAACTCAAAGGCTCACTGGCGAGTGTGTTGTCACGGAACCTCACGAAGGAACTTTCCATTCGACCTATGACACGTTCGCAATGCCCGGTGTAGTGGCGATTTTTTTGCTACCCCATGAGGAAAACGTGGAAAAATTCTTAATTGTCGAAACCGCTATAGCGTTCCGTCGTCTGGAGTTTGAAAGGTATTTCATAACCACACGCCGGATTTGGTAAAGGCACTGGTGACTTAAAGACGTTTGACGAAATAAGATACGTATCACTGCTATTCCCACTAGTTGTATCCATGTCTTCTCCCCCTCCCCCCTCCCTCTCTTGATATCACTAATAACGTCTGGCGTGTTTCCCGCACCGGAATAATGTTTCTTTCAAATATATGGTATTTCGTTCTCCGTTTTTTTTCTCCTGTTCGCACAATTTTGCGATTTTTCATTTGATATATCGTATTGTGGTAGTTGACCTCTTTTCAATCTCAGAACAGCTAATATCATATTGCAAACTAAATCAATTTCGGAATATGCATATATATATATATATATATATATATATATACACACACATACATACATACACACATATATATAGAGAGAGATACAGATATAGATATGTGCGCGTGCACAAACACACACACACACACACACACACACACACACAACAACAACAACAACAACACCTTTCATTTTCTCTCTCTCTCCCCCTCTCTCTCTCTCTGTCTCTGTCTCTCCCCTCTCTCTCTTTCACACCCTTTCTCTCTCTACCCCCTCTCTCTTTCTCTCCTAATCGTCCTCCCTTTTCTACCTGCCTCTCTCTCATTCACCCTCGTGTGTGTGTGTGTGTGTGTGTGTGTGTGTGTGTGTGTGTGTGTGTGTGTGTGTGTGTGTGTGTGTGTGTGTGTGTGCACGCGCACATATCTATATCTGGCTAACCAGATTTTTTTCTTTTAAAGGCGAAATTAAGAATTTTGAAAGGTTTGACATCGACATTCGATCCACTGTAAGCTGCAAATTGCAGAACCATTTCAGCGTTTCCGTTCATTCACTCATTATTTCATCTCGTCAACACTTTCTGAAAATTGAATTTTCAAACTTATTTTGTTTTTCTACAGTTGAATGGTACGCTTTCTTTGTTTTTTTTTTTTTTTTTTTCTTTTCGGTTGAAGAATTATCATCAAGCTAGATTGTATCGTTCGAAAGGAAGGTTTACCGGATAGATTACGTCCTATGTTTTTTTTTTTTTTAACATTAAGGTATATGAATTCACGATTACCACGGCGTTTCTTTCTTTTTTTTCTCTCTCTTTTTGTTTGTTTCTAAATAATGAGATATTTAAGTGAATTCTGCAGAATATAATTGGCCAAATGACCGAATTATTCTATTTTTTATGCTTCCCTTTTCTGATGATTATGTGTATGTTCTCAGTTCTGTAGTTTGATTTTCGTATTGCTGTAAAAGCTATGCTGTTTTAATGTATTCTTACGTAGTGGTTATACATTATCAATTCTAGACAAAACATAAATATTTCTAAATATTATTATCGAATAAAAAGGAAGAAAACATGTCTCCTGTTTTAGTTCCAAAGTTAGTTTAATGATCTGTCTATGGAAACCAAAATATAAATGTTGGATCTTCTTGGTTTTATTAGCATAATAATCTGCAAATGAACATAAAAAATCATAAGTATTGTCGATTTTTTTTTTATTACATTAAAGCACAAATATATTGCAAGGAATTCTCTGATTATGCGATCCTCAGTAATAAAAAAAGGCAAACATCATGCGTACGTGTTTGAAACACCTCA
>NC_134876.1:11092598-11100098 GCF_041734735.1 Babylonia areolata | reverse complement strand
GTTTTGTCCGAACGCAGTGACGCCTCCTTGAGCTACTGAAACTGAAACTGAAACTCATCATGAGCTTAGCGTTGCTCTTCGGCTTCAGTTTCAGTTTCAAGCGTGCAGACTATCCATACAAACTACACAACATCTGCTGTGTCTATTTGGAAAGGAGCAGATGCTTGACCTTCGCATCAAAACCAAATGCAATGGTCAGACTTTGAAGCTAATTAATGTGTTGTCCTCCAACCTTTCCAAAAAAACCCCCACAAAACATGACAACCCCAACGCTGATATTGACCAGGGGGTGCTACTGCGATCAATAAGAGAGAGACAGTCATCCATGGCCAGCCGTGGTCAGTAAGTCCCCGTGGTCAGTTTCCGCGCTTACATCATCAAACACTTTGCATCTGACACAGGTCCGTGCGTGCGTCGACTGTTGTCCACTCCTTTTTAATAGCACTGTCCAACTGGTCAGGCGACACGCCCAATTAGGCCAGGCAATGTTGTGGCGCGAGAGTTGGTCAGTCCAAGTCTTGATTGCTAGAATGCTTTTAATCTTTTGTTGTTCTGTTTTTTTTTTTCTTGGTATTTGTGTTTTGCTCTCTCTTACGTGTAGTGGTAGCAGCACACAGCGTTACTTTTTGTTGTTGTACATGCTAGGTTATAGACAGGCAGACATACAAATAAACACAGTCAGACAAACAGTCAGTCAAACAGACAGGCAGACAGACAGACAGACAGACAGACACATACACATTCGGAAACACGATATATTAAGAATCAACAAAACTTATTTTTGACTCCTACTAGGGTAGTGAGGAAAAGATAATAATGCATTTCTTCAGTACCCGACAACAGAAAACATAAACATTCAACTGCGCTATTTCTTGGAGACTTAATAAGCGATAAAAATCCCTATTAGCAGTCATTCACATACACACACACACACGCACACACACACACTGGAGAGACATACAGACGCAAAACACACACACAAAGAGATAGAGATAGAGATAGATAGATAGATAGATAGATAGAGACAGAGACAGAGACAGAGTAAGAGAGAGACAGAGAGAGACAAACAGAGAGAGAGACAGACAGAGACAGACAGACCGACAGACAGACAGAGATTTCTAATATCACTTCAAGTGGAAAGACGTTAAACTGAAGACAGACAGAGACAGAGAGAGACAGACAGAGACAGACAGACAGAGAGAGAGAGAGAGAGAGAGAGAGAGAGAGAGAGAGAGAGACAGACAGACAGACAGACAGACAGACAATCAGACAGACAGACACACAGATTAATACATATACATATGGACAGTGTCGGAATTCTGCGTACTTGAAATTGTATTATGTCTAAATGATCGAATTTGATGCAAAAGACCAGAACAAGAAGACCATTTACAGTGATCTGAAGAAGACGAATGCAACTCTTTTCTTTTCCCCCTTTAACTCACACAGTACGGCCAGTCCTCTCTTCTCCTCTACACAGACCCCTCGGATGTCCAGTGGGTGTCTGAATGACCCAACCTTTAGCTTCCGTCGTCAGAATTGTGGTATTCTTTGTCAACATTCACCTCTTCAGTATAAGAGCCTTCCGCTTGCAATATTTTGATGATGGTAACTGGAGTGAAACGCTGTTAACGTCGTCTCTTTCGCCGTTCGTATGAAGAGAGAGTTAACTTTCATTTCCTCTTCAGAAAACAGAAACTTGTTATTTCTATTTCCTATTTTATTTTCTATGGAAATTTATTTTAGTATCCATTGTTTTCTACCTTCTGTCAAACACATTTACATATATACAGTAACCATAGAAATGAAAACCTGCAAGGTTGTTTAGTTTGTTAATTAGAAATACATTATGGAGAGTTATTGTAGATCTTCCAAACAGGCGTGGTTGATATACAAAGACACATAGAGAGATAAAAGAAAGAAAGAAAGAAAGAAAGAAAGAATGGACAACAACAACTATAACGGGAACAACAGAGGCAGGACGTGGAGCAACAGCAGCAGCAGCAGCAGCAGCAGCAGCAGCAGAAGAAGAAGAAGAAGAAGAAGAAGAAGAAGAAGAAGAGAATCCGTTCGTCAGCTACAAAGCACGCAGTATCTGAGAACAGTGATGAGTTGGCCGACATCAAAACACACATCCCGTATACATTCCACGCGTAACTAAAAACCACAACCAAACAAGCAACTGTTCGTGCCATAATACTGAAAACAAGACGGGAGAAGAAACAAGAGCAGAAGGAACACAGTGGAACACAGATGATGACGACGACGATAATGATGAAGGAGGAGACGGAAGGGTAGAAGGACAAGGGGACATTGACGATAAACATAACAGGAGGAGGGAGAGGAGGAGGAGGAGGAGGAGGAGGAGGAGGAATGGAAGACAGCCCAGACAAGGCTGTGCAGGAAGAAGAGAAGCGGGCTCACCCTTCGCCCTGTAAGGCACTGCCCGTCAACTCCTCGTACTTGCCCACACCATCCTGGTCTTCATCCCCACTCCCCGCATGGTGCGCCATGTGGCGCCGGTGGTGGTGCCCGTGCCCGTGCCCCATGTGGCGCCCATGGTGGTGGTTGGCATGGTTGCCATGATGATGCCCCCCGGCCCGGGAGCGGTTCTGGTGGGAGCGAGTATGGTGGGACTTGCTGGCGTGGTGGGCGTGGCGGGCGTGGTGCATGGCGGGGGTGGTGGCTGTGAGGGCGGGGGGCCAGAGAAGCCGTTCCCGACCTGTCCCCCGCTCGGGGCCGGCAGCCTGGGCCGCTGAGGGCGACACGCGCACCAGTGTTCAGCTTGGACCCAGGGGGCAGTGGAGTGCCGCCCCTCCCTCTGTTCACCAGGCCACAAGAACGTTATTACCCACGCGAGGTGACAGGTCAGTATGATGAGCTTGTTCACTCCGGAGTCCGCGTGGATTTGAACGTTCGCAACAACCGTTTCCAAGTCTGAGCTGCTTTTACGATGATTGTATCCAAGGTAGTCATGTTCATCCTTGGGGGTCAGAAAATGACAGTCTTCTCAAGTGTGGCATAACCCTGGAAGAGATTGTTTTCAGTTCAAACCATTTGTTTTTGTTGTTTCCAAGGTCTAAACACTTCATTCTGGCTGTCGCTGTTTTGTTCAGGGTACTATTTCCTTTTATACTGCTTTGAACTCTCTTCTTTTTTTCTATAACAAATGTTTAAACATACCACTGCCGATGTTGACACGCACCAAGGTTTTGTTCCAGAAACCAGGACAACATTCTGATCGTGACGACTACTGCAGCTGACGTCAGCATTGATCCTTTCTTCGTTTGACCATTTGTCGTTTCACTGATTGTGTCAGGTTCTCTGTTACATGCTCCCTTCCTCTTGGCAGTGCTGCTCTCTTCCTCCTGGTCGATGGTCTGGCACCACATCAAGTTTCCGGACTATGGGGGTTTAACATCTCGTCTGTCATAGAACCGCTCTTTTCTCTCGGGCCATTTTCTGCTACCATCGAAGGGTGAGCCACAGGATACCAAAACAAGGAGTGGAACAGAGAGAAAGGAAAGAGAGACGGAGGAAGTAAGGCCAATGTAGGTTTTCACAGAAAAATACAACTACTTAAAAAAAACCCCAAAAAACCCCAACGACAACGGGATCCGTCAAATTAAAACAAAAAGAAATCACGGGGAAAATAACAACCTAAGAACAGCGTATCATTTATATGAACACAACTATAAGGCACATATTGTCAGCAACATGCACATAAGACGATATTATCTTCATACCATAAACCATCACAAAATGCATGGGCACAGTCGGGAGCGCGCTTTTCACAGCACAATGACAAAAGAAAGAGAAAACGAGCATTCATCAAAGAGAATGAGGTCCATCCCTCCTCTGCCGCCCACTTGTTCATCAGCACAATTCTACTCAAGATGACAGCTCCACAGAGCCCGAGCCCATTGGAGTTGCCGTGAAGATGGCTTGTCCTCAATGCTACTGATCCCCGCTTGGTCAGACATCGCCCAGGCACAGTCTTGTCCTGTCAACGCTAAGAATGACTACCATCCATGAACGCTATTTCGCATCCGTCTTTCTCACCATCACACATCATCTTCCAGTCATACTGATGAGCTAGCGCCCCAAAACAAACGGAAGCTGGATCAATTTGTTTGGCAGCGTACTATTGTGACGGTTAGAGGGAGGGGTGGTATAGGGGGAAAGCTGACAGCCGGTTGGTTAGATGAGGGGGGGGGATGGACGCAGGAGGGTAAACAAAGAGGGACGTTGCGTGGGGAACAGCTACATAATGAAAGAAACAACAACAACTAACCAAACAAACAACGAAAGAGAAAGCAGCGAAATAACGCCAGTTGAACATAAAGCACAGACACACTGCAACAGCAAGGCTCACGGCACCAACTACACAATGAGGATAAGACAGTCAGTCAAGTCACACAGAAGTCCAACAAATGCAGGAGAAAGCACACGGAGCATATCATGTGGTCATGTGGTATTAGTGGTCAGTGGAGGGCTGACAGCAAGAGGTAGTCCAAGAACAGGCAAGCAACGGGAGCAGGACAGTACGCACCACAGTGACTCGATCATTCTAGTAGAAGGCAGTGGACGTTTGCATCGTTTTTATCCCACACAGGAAGGAGCCAATCTGAATGACGAAAGAAACAGTTTCACGAATTAGGCATCAGACTGAGAAGAATCTCTTCCAGCGCCTTATCCGTGATGACAGTCTGATGACTCAGAACACAACAACAGCACCACCAAATCATAGTATTTTCTCAACAAAGCTGAAGCAAACACACCCGAAGCTTTTACTTTTGTTGAAGTTAAACGCTGAAAAAAGAACTGTATAGAAAGCCATGTATTTTAAACGTTAACGAGTATAGCATTGTCACTGTCAGCGCTAACACGAAGGCAGGCAGACAGACGGCAAAACTGTCCCCCCCCAACGTACACAACTGTATGAACGGCCGCGGAGAGAAAAGAAAAGTTAGCGTGGCAGCTGGTGCAGGCCTGTGCAAAGTGTACTTATTAATATAGGGGCGACCGGCCCGTTCAGTGAGGCAGGGAGGGAGCTCGCAGAGACAGTCCCAGACAGTGGCGATGCTGTCCAGAGCTGGGCAGCAGACGCCGGAAGACTAGCGGCCAGGGGTCGGCGCTACAGTCTATAAAAGCCGGGCCGGTCTAGCGGGAGCGGGGGGTTACGTGCGCTAAGTGTGACAAGCACAGTAAACAAAGGTCCGCATCGATACAGGATAATATGCATCATTAGCGCAACTGAATCATTACTCCTGTGAGACTGAGGGCTGCAATGGGTGCCCGGCCATTGTGGGTAGTCGCTGGGGACAATGGCGGCGATTTCCTGGCGTCTGTTATGGCGCGGGGCAGTCCTACCGTCTAATTGTCCTTCTGCAGCTTTCGCATGCCCAGAGGTCACTTAAACGTCCTCCCTTTCTTCCTGCTTTCAAGCAGAAGACTCGAACTCCGCAGGGTCCCCCCCCCCCGCCCCCCCGTTTTTTGGTAAGGGAGTGTGCTTTCAATTGAGATGTTTAATCTGCATGTCAGAGTGGAGAGAGGTGACCGGTCAAAGGCCGCACTTACTGTTGATACCAGTTTTAGGGAACAGGACGTCATCTGAAGTCAATCACTTGTTCCCGTTTTCATGCGTCCAGGAGGACTTCTCAATTCTGTTCGCTACACTTCAGATACAACTGGTTCTTTGACACGTGTCAGCGTCACTTAACATGGAAGTTTTGTCCAGCAACGACTCTCAAAGAAAAACAACAACTACAACAACCAAGATGACTGTAATGAGTGGATTAAAAAAAAAATCCGTGAAAGTCTTCTTTCGTCGAGCAAATCAACTTTGAGCAAACACCAAAAAACAGAAGCATACACATTTCTTTTTCAAAACCTTTTCAATACGAGCACTAAAAGCGCAGTGAAGACAACATAACAAAAGCGAAAGAACAAACACACACACCCAAACGCGCACACACAAAAAGTAAGCGGCTCAGAAGTGAGACTAGAAATTAATCGACCACAACACTAACACAACTACAAACGGCTGGAAGCTACGCATACACTTTTATACAGTCCCCCAACAGCAGTGTGCATGTTCCATTGCAAACGTTTTGTTGGCACTGGTGCTGGAACTGGGAAGATCCTGCAAATGAACGGCACAGCGAGGTAATGGGACTGGTCAATTAGGCAAATGATGACTGTAGTCCACCCAGACAAGCGGATCGCCGGCCAAAATCTACACGCGAGGGGTGGGGTAGAGGGCGGATGTGGGTGTGGTTGTTGGCTCCAACTGCTGTCGAGGAACAATGAATAAGAGATAGAGAGAGAGAGAGAGAGGAGAGAGAGAGAGAGAGAGAGAGAGAGAGAGAGAGAGAGAGAGAGAGAGAGAGTATAAAGCTGGCTTGTTCCTTAACCGTATTTTCTGTCAATTGTGAAAATGAAATCGGTAACGTAACCGTTTGAGCGGGTGGTAGAGCGCGTGCGTTGGGAGGAGTTGGGGGTGGGGCTTGGAGAGGCTGGAGGGAGTTCTTGGAATTACAGGACCGCTGGTATGTAGACACTGGAGCTTCCCCGTGCCAATAGTATACTTTGGAAGAATCACATAACAGCTTCAGAAAATAAAACAACACATCGGTGGTAAAACTGGAATATGTGCTTTGGCACTGAAGCCGACGTCCGCAACAAAAAGCAGGCTTGAAAAAGCAGCATGTCAGTTATATCTTTTCTGCGGATGCATAAATTTAATTCTTGTGCCTAAACACATAACCATATGGGCTTAGAGACCCTCCCCCCCCCCCACAGAGAGAGAGAGAGAGAGAGAGAGAGAGAGAGAGAGAGAGAGAGAGAGAGAGAGAAGATGAACCTCACATAACTATCTAAGATCACATAGCCACTTAAACATCTCTGTCTCACACCACTGTCCGATTCCCATTTGACGTAGCTGCGATTACTGATCTCACGTGATGGACGCTACTGGTGCCAATAATGACGCCAGTGTTTATTCTTCCTTCATATTTCACGGTGGTATTGAAATAACGAAAGATATTTCTGTCTCAAGGTTATTTCTGTCTCACGGAACTGTTACCCTTCGTCCACAATCGTGGCTGCAATACCAGGTTCACTTGCATGCAAAAAGTGGATTTGATATGTGTGTTACTGTTTCTGCCCATCACGGGAGGTAGTCGGGGTGTGCATGCTTGGTACATGCTTATTTCCATGACCCAGTAAACACTGACACTGGTTTCAGCATATTCAACATTCGCATTCTTCTGCATGCTAAAACACAGGAATGGGGTTAAAGCACTAGCAAGTCTACACATATGTTGACATGGGTAATCAGAAATATCTCCACCATAAACCCAGCATGCGCATCTAAATGAATTCGAACCCGGGACCCTCGGATTGAAAGTCCGACGCTGTTACCATTCGGCTGTTGTACCCGTCAATTTTGACCTTAAACATTGTTTCATTCCCACTGATTTTTCATTGCATTCTTTT
>NC_134876.1:11070098-11082598 GCF_041734735.1 Babylonia areolata | reverse complement strand
GTATTTTCTAAACTTGCCACTTTGACCTCTTATTCTGACACAACAACAAGAGGAGTCATTATTATCATTTTTTGTTCAAACAGGAACTTCTTTTGCTAAGCATGGAATTTTTATTTATTTTGCAAACGTTTTGGTGCAGGTAGTAAAAAAAGGGAAATTACTCTGTAATTAATGCTAGGGGACTTAATTTATCACAAGTGAGTCTTGAAGGCCTTGCCTCTCTTGTTCTTCAGGCAGTAGATGTTACTGTTGATGTTGTTGTAACCTAGTTATTGATTTTATATATATATATATATATATATATATATATATATATATATACTATAGTTTTCTTTCCTGCTTAACAATTCATCTGATAATGGCAAGGGAAATCAACGAAGATTTGTCTGTGCATAATTATACAAACATTGCCCTTGGGAGAAGATCTTCGCATCACTATTCCATCATTGGCACTCTTTGCAACTGGGCGGACTTTTAATTGGGTGTTTTCGTGGAGAAGATGGAGAAGATATGGCAGCGGGAGAGAGGGTGGTGGCATGGGGGATGGGAAAAACCGGTGGGAGTTTTTGCATCAAACTAACATCGGTCAGAAAAATGGTGAACAACTAGAGATTAAGGGGGAATGGTTGTAGGCTCTGTTGAAAGCCCCCCGTTGTAATAAAAATGGAATGTGTCGGAACGTTACAAAATCGCGCAAAATGCGCAGATATCTCCTGTCGTGTTTCACCATATACAAAGATCAATTTCACATACACACACACACACACACACACACAAAGACGTGCATACCGCATGCACGCACGGAAGACTAACGCGCGCACGCACACATTCACACACACACACACACACATATGTATATATATATATATATATATATATATATATATATACAGAGAGAGAGAGAGAGAGAGAGAGAGACAGACAGACAGACAGACAGACAGACAGACAGAGACAGAGAGACAGAGAGAAGGACAGAAACGGGGACGCAGAGAGAGGGAGTGAGTGAGTGATTTTATGTGTGTGTGTGTGTGTGTGTGTGTGTGTGTGTGTGTGTGTGTGTGTGTGTGTGTGTGTGTGTGAGACGGAGACAGAGAGAGAAAGAGAGACAGAGACAGAGACAGAGACAGAGAGAGAGAGGGGCATACCGACAGGCAGACAGACAGAAAGACAGAGGCAGATAGAGCTACAGACACACAGAAAAATAGTTTCTCTTTCAATGTAATACACCAGCACCTGAAAAATACAACAAACAACAACAACAGCACACACATGTACACCCCCCTCCCCACAAAAAAACAAAACAAAACAACAACCCAAACCCCAAAGCAAACACTGTCGATTTTACACGTTTAATATAATTACAGGCGATACAGAAAAAGCCGACTCGTTTGCAGTTTTTTTTTTTTCTGTTGGCTTCTCTTTCCCAGCTCTGACACGCTTGTTTATTTTATATATATTTTTTTCCGCACATTGATTTTACTTTACGAAGATAATCAGGACAGACTTCCTTCTTTACACTGGAATCAATAAACGATTTGGAGTTATATTTCATCTGGAGTTTCCGTTTCAGATTCTCAGTTTCCATGTTCTTGTTCCTCACGTTTTTTTTTCCTCTTTCTCTTTGGCTGCGTGTTTTGGTCTTTCTGTTTCTGTTTCTTGTTGTGTTTTCGTTCATTCTCTTCCTTCGTTGTGCCGTTCTGTCTTTCTCTCTCTCTCTCAATTTAACATAACACTTTGTTTCTTTTTCCTGTACATGAACTATGTCAATATTGTGTGTATGTTAATCAGGATTTGCTTCCCCCCCCGCCAGAGGGCTGAATGAAATCAAAACATGCTTTGGTTCTGCCAACTGTCTCTGTTTGCTCTGTCTGTCTCCATCTCTCTATCCCACACTTCCCCCCCCTCGCCCCCCCCCCTCCCCCACCCCCTCCCCCGTGCTCCCACCATTGTTAATGTTCAGACATAGCTTTACTCTTCTACGAGTAAAATCCATGTAATTATGTTCTGTGCGCGGGTATATTATTTCCTATGTTTAACCTGTTGCAAAAAAAAAAAAAAAAAAAAAAAAAAAAGGCTCATATATATTTTACTTTCATTTTCTTTAATTTAGTTTGCACAGAGAACCGGATGTAAAGCAACAAACAAACAAAAAAAAAATCCCATCTGGAAATAAAATTTCGTTTCGTTTTGTTTCGTTCCGTTTCCTATCTGTCTCTGTCTCTGTCTCTGTGTGTGTCTCTGTCTCTCTCTGTGTGTCTTAACTGCCTTTTAAAAACCGACGAAGAATGAATCCTCTATTGATCACTCTCCTCTACGTTTCTGTCTCTTACCTCTCTCTATCCTTAACTTCTTCCCGTGCTCTCTTCACCCTCCCCTGTCTCTGTCTCTCGCTCTTCTCTTTCAGTGTCTTTCCTGCTTCAAAGGAAAGTTATTGATTGACTGTGGAGAGCCTCTGAATGGAAGGAACGGGGGGTTGTGGGGGGTGGGGGTGGGGGAGGGGGGGAGGGAGAGGGGGGGGGAAGGAAAAAGCGGGCTATCTTTTCTCCGGTGGCGAATCCTCAGCTTATAGCGGAAGAGTGTTGTTATCTCAATGTCTCCTCAATTCCGGGTCTGTAGCTTTCTTGAATTTTTTTTTTCTTTTGTATTTCTATTTTCCTTTTCCTTTCCGTGTTTTTTTTTCTTTTTTTTTCTTCCTTTCTTTCTTTAATTGTTTTATTTCTTTCTCTCTTTATTTGTTATTTATTTTCTTGTTTCTCTTTCTTTAAAACGTGATTTTTCCCCTTAAATTTTTTTTCCCCCTTTCTTGATGATTATTGTTTCTCATGTTGTTTTTTTTTTTCCTTTTTCCACCCCTCTCTTTTGATTTCCTTTTGTTGTCTCATTGATTTATCTGGCTGAAATAGTTCAAACAAACATATGATCTCTGTCTCTGATTTTCCCTCCGTTTGTCTATCTCTGTCTCTCCCTCCCTCCCTCTCTCTCTCTTTTTCATATGAATGGATAATTCACAAATTGTTAAAGTATAGATTTTATACTTACCTCCACCGTCCGTATCGATCTATGCCCCTCTTCTCTACTGACTGATACCAAAATGAATGGCTTTCACTTTATGTCCTCTGTACTACTGTCTATTTTCCTATGCAGCTTCAGATGTAATGGCTAAGATGGTATAAGCGTTGTGAGCATTATGTGATGATGCTGTAAATGTTGTATATATCAGATGTGATGAAATGGCAACTTTGACATTTCACCAACTAGTTACTAACCTCCCCCACCCCCCTTTTTTATTTTATATATATGATAAACTCCGAGAATAGCTCTTTACTATCAGCCATTCAGCTTACTCTAGTAGTAGAAATTCAGTGCTGTATCACGTTGTGTTTTTATGGCGGATAACAGAAAAAAAAGGATACATAGTGCAGAGGCTCTGTGTGAGACGTCATGTATTGATTGAACAAGGGTGTAGTTGAAACGGATGTCGTCTGAACAAAAGATGTATCTCGGTGACGCTGAAACCAGGATGTGTGGACTTTGACATGGAATCGGTTTATTTTGCGATGTATGTATGTATGTGTGTATTGTATTACTCTTTTCTTTTCTTTTCTTTTTTGTTGTTGTTGTCACAACAGATTTCTCTGTGTGAAATTCGGGCTGCTCATCCCTAGGTAGAGCGCATCGCTACACTGAGAGCGCCACCCTTTTTTATATGTATGTGTGTGTGTGTGTGTGTGTGTGTGTGTGTGTGTGTGTGTGTGTGTGTGTGTGTTTGTGCGTGTGTGTGTGTGTGTATGTGTGTGTGTGTGTGTGTGTGTGTGTGTGTACATCGGTACGTCGGTACGTACGTACGTACGTATGTATGTACGTATGTATGTATGTATGTATGTATGTATGTATGTATAACTGTCTGTCTGCCTGTATGTCTGTCTGTCTATATATCTGTCCACTTATCTATCTTCATTGTCTTCTCTCTCTCTCGGTTTTTTATTTGTGAGTACGTGTGGTGTGTGTGTGTGTGTGGCTCAGAGAGAGAGAGAGAGAGAGAGAGAGAGAGAGAGAAGAGAGAGAGAGAGAGAGTTCAGAATTCATGATATGATTTGCGAGATAATCGGCCTGTCTTAAAGGAGGTCAAACTCATCAGAAAAGTTAAATTATGGAAAGGAAAATGACACACAGAACATAAACATTCTTTTCAATGAACAAGGATATTATATATCTTCCTTTCTATCATACTTAAACCGTTAGGTTTTTTTTTGCGAAATATAGAAACATTGCGACAGAGTGAATAATAACCTGTGCTTCTCCACAGCATATGGTAGTTCATACACCGACGCACATAGGCAGACAGATAGAGAGACAGAAGAAAAGAGAAAGAGTGAGTAGACAGAGTAGACAAAGAGAGAGTAGAGAGTAGAGGAGAGAAAGAGAGAGAGAGAGAGAGAGAGAGAGAGAGATAGATAGAGAGAGAGAGAGAGATAGAGAGAGAGAGAGAGAGAGAGAGAGAGAGAGAGAGAGAGGGGTAGACAGATGGATACGAAGACAGACGTGGAAGGTGGATAGCCCTCGAGACACAGAGACCAAGACAGAGACAGAAAAAAAAACATACATAAGAGCAAAGTGTCTTCTTTATATTGAAATATTATTTAAAAAAAAGATCACGCATTTCGATGTGCTACTCTTTTTTGTGCAAAGACAGTACCCACCTTGTTAGTGAGTGCATCATCGTCAGATTCACATCTCAACTTCTAGAGTGAAATGACGTTAGCACTGGGGCCAAACTCTGACAAAAAAACAACAACAGTAGCTCGTGAAAAGATGTCCACAATCACCAAACTTTGGCACAAACAGGAAACCACAAAATGATGTCCACAATCACCAAACTTTGGCACAAACAGGAACCCATGAAAGAATGTCTACAATCACCAAACTTTGGCACAAACAGGAACCGATGAAATGATGTCCACAATCACCAAACTTTGGCACAAACAGGAAACCATGAAATGATGTCCACAATCACCCAGCAGACATGAAGAACAAGGAAATCGTCAGCATGAAGAGTTCTCGTGGAGGTTTAAAGAATAACATCATTGCACAACCCTTGTCTGGGATGAAGACAGTGAAAGAAAGTTGTGACAAGTTTTTACGGACTGATTTGTTCAGTTTACTTCCTCTTCTGTGAATGGACGCTTCTTCTCTTCCACACAAGAATCTGACATTCTGAAAAAAAAAAAATTGTTTAAAGTCGGTTTCTGTTTAACAGCCCAGTTTTGTTGAACATACACCGGTGTATCTCAACTCCAGCTGCAAGTGCAATAAACGTGTAAATTCCGCTTTCCTTCGTTATTTGGAACGTGTAAAACTGTACACTCACTCCGGATTTTCAACATCACACACCCGAACGTCCATTAGCCAATCAGGTTGGGGGTCCGTCGATAAATGGAGCGTCATTTTACACTGAACGCTGTACCAGTCGATATTGCACAACCCTGTCTCACAAGATATTTGCCAAGCCTGTCGTTCACGGAGCGTGTTTCAACGGAGAGCTGTCTTGACGATTGGCAACTGCTGGCCAGTTAAGGAACGACCGAACGACAGCTACTAGATATGAAATTGATCCTCCCTTCTTCAATCGATGTTGTCCACAATATAAAAATAGCACGTGATGATTAAGCAATAGTCATCAGCTCAAACTAACGAAATCGTTGGAGTTTCCACCGACTCGTGTAGCAACGTGTTCTGTGTCGGTCGGCGTTAGCCAGAGCCTGCACCTGAGTTCAGAGTCCGTCCTTTTCTTTCTGTGATCAAGAGCAGAGTGAGAAGCAAAGCAAAGGGAGGCAGGCCCAGGAGGGAACAGTAAGGACAGCTATCGGGTCCCCGGGCGTCAGTTGACACAGGATCGAACAGGCCAAAACTAGAAGAGCCGGAGCCAGTTTGTACTGCTGGGGGAACCGATCGAACCAGCGCTCGTTAAGAGTCAATGGCAGCAATTATTCCTTCTTTCAAAGCAGGATACAGCGAATATATAGCTGCAGTGGGAAACACACCGGGCATGGACATTCACAATAATGTCACCGGATCAGCAGGCATCGTCTTCTATTATTTACAGTCCGAACCCCTAAGGAGCACGACACTTTCTGGTGAAATTATAGAGGCGGTGATTATTTTGAGTTGTTCGCCTGCACATACTTAGCTTATCAATGATATATATATATATATATATATATATATATATATATATATATATATATGTTATTATGTATATACATATATAAGTGTGTGTGTGTGTGTGTGTGTGTGTGTGTGTGTGTGTGTGTGTGTGTGAATAACAACAATGGTTCTTTCCCTCAGAGATAATTCAAATGACTCCTAGTAGTCCCTGAGGGGTTTCCACACTTTCCCCAACCTTTTGTGCCACTCCACCGCGTTTTTGGTTTTGATAATTGCCTATTTGGTAAATCATTTTTACAATAACTGAAGAACATTTAAACTTGACCAATGTGCACATGCTGACATTCCCACCTCTTTACCCACAACTGAACAAGGACACCCTTCAGCTCCAACCACCTCATCACCTGAACACCGAAAACAATACTTATGTCGAATTGACTCCAACTGTATTCATGAACTTGCGTTCATTCACATGCTCCCAGTTTCTGCACACCAAGTCCACCTGCACGTACCCGTGCCCCACGCCACACCGCGGCAGCAAACCCATGACCTGACTGACAGCTCAGCGGCCGGGACGACAAGTCCCGCAATCATCCACAAGCACAACAAGGGAAGGGCTTACTGTCTTGATTGGCCGCCTGCTCCTCGGGGAATTCTGCCCTACACAAAGAGGGATCAGCAGGCCCCCAACAATAGCACGTTCAAACGGTTGGTGACCTCAATCGTCAGACTGGGCCAAAGCAGGCAGCAGTGGAAAGCCTTGTGAGATGACAGCGTCAGTCGTGCAGCCTTCCAGTTGGCTGTCACCCTGGTTACGAGCAGCAGCAGTATCAACACGTGGACTGTTTGGACAACGCGTCCACGTGGCAGAAACTTTGGTGTTTGTGTTCCCGCCCCCCTAACCCTTTTCTTTCTTGTTTGTTTGTTTTTGGCATAGGTCAAGATTTTAAGTGCGTCTATACATCAATGAACGCTTACTACAAAGAAACTTGTGAATCTGACCGTAACTGGAACTGATTCTACCTCCCTTGAACGAGGATCTATTTTAGTTTGATCTGATCGTAATTGTCAGGACTATAGTTTGAGAGAAACATTTTTTTGGTCCATATATGGAGGCCGAGAGAAACAGAAACAATACATGATGAGAAATTTTATGCATGATATTGCCATTAGTTTTTGGTAATAATTTGAAATTATGCAAGAGTATGAAATAATTCTCCTAGCCGAACTGAAACATTAACTTTTTCAGATCAACCCAATAACATGTGGTAGGCCTGCTAACAACAGGTATATTGTATATGCACACTTTCTCCTACTAACGCTTTTGTATACCATATCTTTGGGCAAACAAAGCCTAACACTACAGCTATAAGAGTTTCATCAATAACGTTCCATTCTGGGGGCAAAGGTCAGAAAATTCTGGACACTGCCACAAACACAATGTGTACTCTTCACTCGAGGATTTTTTTATACTGTGATCAACGCAGGTGTGCAAACAGTAACGTTGTCTTCAAAAAGGTAGCAGTAACAGTTTCGGCTTCCGTTTCATAGAGGTGTCAAAATGTGCGGACTGATCCATATACGCAACACCACATTTGCGTAAAAAAAAGAAAGAAAAGAAGACAGAAGCCTGGCCTACGCATAAACCCAACGCACTGCTCAGGACTTGATGTATCAAAAAGTGATAAGAAGTGGAGTGATGGCCTAGAGGTAACGCGTCCGCCTAGGAAGCGAGAGAATCTGAGCGCGCTGGTTCGAATCACGGCACAGCCGCCGAAATTTTCTCCTCCTCCACTAGACCTTGAGTGGTGGTCTGGACGCTAGTCATTCGGATGAGACGATAAACCGAGGTCCCGTGTGCAGCATGCACTTAGCGCACGTAAAAGAACCCACGGCAACAAAAGGGTTGTTCCTGGCAAAATTCTGTAGAAAAATCCACGTCGATAGGAAAAACAAATAAAACTGCACACAGAAAAAAATACAAAAAAATGGGTGGGGCTGTAGTATGGCGACGCGCTCTCCCTGGGGAGAGCAGCCCGAATTTCACACAGAGAAATCTGTTGTGATAAAAAGAAATACAAATACAAAAAAAAAAAAAAAAAAAAAAAAAAAAAAAAAAAAATTCAGCTGGGGAAAGAGCGCCTCCACAACAATGCCGCCAGACGGCACAAGATGAAGGGCAGGGCAGGGAATCCCAACGTGCATCACGCTGACAAGGGACACCCGAGTGGGACATGGCTGTGATGGATGCTACCAACAGCACAACGGCGCCATGACAGCACTGACCAAACTCTTGGGACAACCACACAATCGCACAATCGCCCTACATACACGTGCAGGCCATGTTCGGCACGTCTAAAGCGAGCCTCCTTTCTGTATCAAAATGGCCCATAAATACATAATGAATATATATATATACATGGATATATAAAACATATAAGAGGTTTGAGAACCCACGAAAGAAACAAATAAAAACACCAAATAAACAACCCCCCCCCCCCCCCATCCCCCAACCTCTCAGTTCCCTAAGTTTCTTTGGACATCCTCTAACATTCTCTGACGTGAACTCGAGTTTTAAAAGGCTATGCCAGTCTTGAATAAAAGCTGATTTGTTTTCGCACATATCTTCTGTCACTGCTGTTGAGTGCACATGTCAAATGATCGATATATAAGGACAAGCCCGGAGCTTCCTTTATTGTGAGGAAGTGTCCGGGATTGTCCCAAAGTACCTTTTATTTACCTGTGTGCTTGCTGAGCCGGTAGCATAAGCAGCACTGACTTGATGTTGAGTACGTTGTACATGGAGAGAGTTACCACTCTTTTTTTTTTTATTTTTAATTTTTTTTTTATTAAACATTTACTCTCCTATCCTCAATGTTATTTCATTTCGAGTTTTATACGAAGGAAACCAATTCTGCAGTTTTACACTATTATTTATAGAACGAATAATGCAACACGAAATCTTACCAGTCCGTCTGAAAATGTGTGTTCTTTTTAGCTGATTCAATCTTTCCATTTTATACAAAATATTTTCGGTTGCTTGATTCAACCCGGCAAATCAAATCCCACATGAATGCAAGGCTTGCTGGACGAGAGTTCACACCAACAGTTAACATGGCCACTTGACATAAATCCCTGTCCTGGTCAATGGCTCATGTTTGCGCCTGTGTTTGAACATATTACTTGTGAGATGATCGCTGGCAGCGTCAAACTTTTCGTCGATCCAAGAACTTCAGCGTCAATACACTCTTTCAGACATTGCACCCAAAAACTCAGGTTCTGTAGATTTCACTTCGGTATGTCACAAGTTATGGCTGTGAATTTTGTCAGTTGGAACAACCAGGAAATCATGAAGAAGTAGTCACAGCAAAGAACTTTCCAGCACTTGTGAACAGCTTCCACAACGCCCCCTCCCCACGCCTCAAAGAAAGAAAGAAAGAAAGAAAAAAAGAAAGGAAAAAAAAAAAAAAAAAAGAAAAAAACGACCGAAGAGTCTCCACAATGAAGGAACCAAAATCTCCCAACCTCACTTCCACAGACAAGAACTCTGTTACAGATTTGGGAGGGAGATCTGGAAGGATGGGAGGAAGGAAGGAAGGAAGAAAGCAGACCACTTCATTACCATTCATCAAGTCCTGGCCAACTGGAACGAGCGGCAAATCGTGGGAGATACAATCACAAGCGTCGTACATTGGGCCAACAAACACCTCGCTCGCCGACGACTGACTCTCAACCCAACCCTCCATCCAGCAGAGGCTGCCTGCCGGTTTCAAAGAAAGTCGGTCTGTTCATTGTTGTGGGCCGACTCCCGGTTTGTGGAGGAAAAGACACGGATGGTCGGGACGTGCCCGCGCCCTCCTCCTGTCTATCAACTGGTCGTGACTGACTCCAGACTTGGGCGGTCTGTGAGTGGATGAGGCCCCCATTGACGTCCCTCACGCTCACCCCTCGGTCACTGCAGGGTCACAAACTCTCTCTCTCTCTCTCTCCCCTACCTCCCCCCCCCCTCTCTCTCTCGTTCCCCGACGCTCCCATCTCCCCACCCCAAAAGTCTTCTCAGCAATCTCGAACTCTTCCCGAGGGATCTAGGTTTCACTGTCTTTCCTTCCTTCCTCCTCCTATCCCTCTTCTCCCCGACACCATTACCTCCTCCATCCCACCCCACCCCACCCCAACCCAACCCACCACCCCTGCTCCCACCACCACCACCACCACCACCATCGGTTTCCTGATACTCTCTTGCTAAGAAATCCTGGTGGTGACTCGTCGGCTTCTGTGCACGTGCGTTCAATAGAGTAAACAGTTGCCGCCTGTCCCCGCACACGTCTATCGACCACCCCCCCAGTCAGTCCTGGCCTCCTCACCGCTCCCGGGGAGACAACAACCACGTCAAAATGGGCGGGGAGGAGGGAGGGGGTGGGGTGGGGGGGGGAAGCGGGGTGTGCGGAAGGGGGTGGGTGTGGGTGGGCTGGGGGTTGAGGTGGAGGAAGGCAGAAACAAAGTCAAACGGAAGGATGGTGGTTGTGGTGGTTGTGGTAGTAGTAGTGGTGGTGGAAGAGTGATCAAAGAGAGTGGAGAGGTAGGAGGGAGGGTGCTGTTGGGTGGGGGATGGGGTGTGGGGGTGTGTGGGGGGGGGGGGGGGGGGGGGGGGGGGGGGGGGGGCAGAAACAGGCAAGGACCGGGACCCGGGGTCTGATTCACAGGACAGACAAACGGACCTGCTTGATAGAATTTGTCTGCTGTGGTTCACAACTCCTAGATTGGGAAACCTGAAGGGATGGGAGTTGGGGACGGTTGGGAGGGTGTGTGTATGTGTATGTGTGTGTGTGTGGGGGGGTGGGGGATGGGGGTGGGGGTGGGGGTGGGGTCCGGGAGGGGGGGGGCACAGAGGACTTGTGAGACCAGGAAAGGGTGGGTATGGTGGTGGTGGAGGAGGAGGAAGAGGAGAAGAGGAGGAGGAGGCTGAGTGAAGGTATGGGATCCTTTCAGATTCACTGTAGGGAGCAGGGGAGTGGGGGGTCGGGGGTGGGGGTGGGGGGGGGGGGGCGTGTGTGTGGGTGTGGGACCAGTTTGGCTGATTTGTCTTCTCGGATTGACTTGTGAGTGAGTGAGTCGACCGCATGTTGATCTGATGTTTCGGTTTGGGGTAAGGTGGGTATGCGGGTGGCCCTATGGGTGGCCCTATGGTTCCTTTGTTTTTTGTTTGTTTGTTTTGTTTCCCTTTTTTTGTTCGTGGGTGACTTTTCGGTTGTATTTTTTGTTATTCAGTGAACAAACGTACAGTGTGTGTGTGTGTGTGTGTGTGTGTGTGTGTGTGTGTGTGTGTGTGTGTGTGTGTGTGTGTGTGTGTGTGTGTGTGTGTGTGTGTGTGAGTGACAGACAGACAGACAGACAGACAGAGAGAGAATTGACAGAGAGGGGGCGAGTGCTTGTACTAGAGAGAGAGAGAGAGAGAGAGAGAGAGAGAGAGAGAGAGAGAGAGAGAGAGAGAGAGAGAGAGAGAGATGGATACAGAGACATGGATGGAGATACAGACAGAGACAGACATACAGAGACAGACATACAGACAGAAGCAGGCACACACAGAGGAGACAAAGTGACATCGTTCTCGTTCACCCTGGACGGAAACAAAAGTACATAAACAAATAGACAAATTATGAATAAATATATGATAAATCAATAAATAAATACGTAATACGAAACGCTTGTAAACAAATAGAAAAATTATGAATTAATAAATGATAAATGAATGAATAAATACGTAATACGAAACCGCTCGTACTACTATTTGTCTAACGACACATATCACTATCTCATCAGAAAGCCGAAGTCGAAGAACAATGGACGTTACTTAACAAACGAACCTTTTTCTTTTCAAAATGTACAATTGATTTTGCTTTGTCGTTTACCTTATTTATTTATTTATTCTTTTTTTTTGTTCGTTCTTTTTCTTCTTTTGTTTTTTTTTTGTTTGTTTCCATTGCCCCATATTTGTATTTGTATTTCTTTTTATCACAACAGATTTCTCTGTGTGAAATTCGGGCTGCTCTCCCCAGGGAGAGCGCGTCGCTACACTACAGCGCCACCCCCCCCCTTTTTTTGTATTTTTTCCTGCGTGCAGTTTTATTTGTTTTTCCTATTAAAGTGGATTTTGTCTACAGAATTTTGCCAGGAACAATCCTTTTGTTGCCGTGGGTTCTTTTACGTGCGCTAAGTGCATGCTGTACAGGGGACCTCAGTTTATCGTCTCATCCGAATGCAGCCACCGCAAAGCAAAAGTAGTAGCTCTGACTGAAACACACACGTGGATTATTCATGCTTGTCATCTTCAGCAC
>NC_134876.1:11045098-11060098 GCF_041734735.1 Babylonia areolata | reverse complement strand
CAATAAGACTATAACAGTGGTTGCATTTTCCATGAATGTTTTACATAGATAATAATTCACATTTTCATACAGTTCCAGAAATTGAAATATGGATCAACCTACTGACGCTGCTCTCGTTTGGATATGTAAATCTGAATGACAGTTGATTTGTCTATGGGATTAGAACAGTCAATACATAGAAAAAAAAAGATAAAAAAACAAAAGCTTGCAGTCTGGACCCGTGTCCCACACCGTATGTGGCTGGTCTACAGCCAAAGGGTGATAAAAACTGTGTTGAACTGTGACAGAAGGTGAGAAAGGGGGTTCTGCATTTCTTTAGGCGTGCCTTTGGGAGAGAAGAAAGCAGATCGATATTTTGCTTCGGACTGACTGTTTGTCTCTCCTATATTTGTCTCAGATCCTGTCTCCTTTAATGATTATCAAAAGCTTTAGTGGTGGTGGTGGTGGTGGTGGTGGCGGGTGGTTGTGATTGCAGAGTTGGTGGAGTGATAATATATATATATATACAGATATATATGTATGTATATATATATATATATATATATATATATATGTGTGTGTGTGTGTGTGTGTGTGTGTGTGTGTATGCGCGCGCGCGTGTGTGTGTGCGAAAGAGAGAGAGAGTGAGAGAGAGAGAGAGAGAGAGAGAGAGAGTCCAAAACTTTATTACTGAAGAGTAAAGATTATAGGGAGTGCCTATTGTAGCATAGCACAAAATAGATAATAACAACATAGACAACAACATATACAACAACAACAATAGCAACAACAGCAACACCACCGGCACTAACAACAACAAAGACATGATGACGACGACAGCGACGACGATGAGGAAGAGGAGACGGAATGTGGAACACATAAAAGAATAGAAAATAACAGACGTTACAGAAAAAAAAAAAAAAAACGCACGGAAGAAATGCATAACGAAAAAAAGCTAACATACAAAGAAACAAAAGAAAGACAAAGACTTAGAAGAAATCACTGGCAAACAGCAGGAAAACACACAAACAAACAAACAAACGAGCACAAAAAAAAAAACAAGCAAACAAACATTCCCCCAGAGAACAAAAATGGCCAATGTCTTCAATCAGATTTCGTGCAATGGTGATTCCACATTGCATATCAAGCGTACGCGTCATATCTGACGGAACTACAAACCTCAGTGGAGTAAAACACCTTGGCATTGATATATTAAAGCAACCAACAGCACCCAAACAAATGAACGTTGAAGTCAGATTCATGTGTTCCCATAAAATTATTTGAACCCATACTGAAGTTAACAACTATCATTAGCTAACTGTCTTGAAGTTGCGAGGAACATTCTTATGACTTGCTCTTTGTTTAACTCTCTCCATACGAACGGCGAAAGAGACGAAGTCAACAGCGTTTCACCCCAATTACCATCATCAAAATATTACAAGCGGAAGGCTCTTATACTGAAGAGGTGAATGTTGACAAATAATACCACAATTCTGACGACGGAAGCTAAAGGTTGGGTCATTCAGACACCCACTGGATATCCGAGGGGTCTGTGTAGAGGAGAAGAGAGGACTGGCCGTACTGAGTGACTTAATATGGTCAGGAAACAAGTGATCAATAATATCAAGGAAAAGAAAGCAACCTATGAAACAAATCAGCAGAAATAATTGCAAACTACGCATCTCCGCAATCAGGTTGGTTGATGAAATAATCACAGACAAATTCGTCAGATAGATCGAGGAAAGTAAAAACAGAGAGGGAGAGACAGAGACAGAGTCAGAGAGACGGAGATAGACATCGAGAGAGAGAGAGAGAGAGAGAGAGAGACACACACACACACACACACACAGACAGAGACAGAGACAGAGAGAGACAGATTGATTGATTGATTGATGTGGATACTTCTATAGCGCCTATCCTCAGTCAGAGACCAAGCTCTAAGCGCTTTTGACAGACAGACAGATACAGAGGGGGAGAGAACCATTTATTTTTTTGAGTGAAATGTGGTTACTCCCCCCCCCCCACCTCCACACACACCCCACGTCTCTCATAAATCGCATTCCCCTATATTGACAAACCCATTTATATAAAAAAAAAATAAAGGGGGGGTGGGGGTGGGATTGGAGTTAATTCCTTACTTTAATTAATTAAAGACTTGGAGTCAGCAAAAATCTTTAAGCGGCAGAGCCATCAATTGCTAACAGTGAGTGCTCTCAGTGCGGCTGACGTGAAAAATCATGGAAATGAAGGCTTGGATTGGTGGGGATTGCTGGATCGAACGTTGACGTGGGCGGATTGTGCTTAAAAAAAATCAATTTCGATTTTAAATTTTTTTTACTTTCTTTATTTCTCTCCATCCCCTATTTCTTTACTTATTCCTAATACTTTTTTTAGGTTTTTTTTTTCCCTCCCCCTTTCTTTCTGTCATCTTTCTTTCTCCTTTGCTAGCTATCTCTTCCTTTTCCTTTCTCTCTCTCTCTCTCTTTCTTTCTTTGTTTTTTTCTTTTTTTTTCTGGTCGTGCAGACAGAATGAATCAGATTCTATCTAATCACTCAACCATTATGCATTATACTTCTCCCGTTGCTATGGTGGTGTCTGTCTGTGAAGAGCGTGCCACCTACAGTGTCAGACAGCGGTCACTGCATGGTGTCAGGCCACATGGACATGAACGCGTTTTAGTGGAGAACATAGTTGTGATGCTTTTCCTTGCTTGTCTGTCCAGTCTGCCTTGTGTTGTCCACAATACAATATCTAGGATCGTTTAGAAATACTGTAAAAAGACATGACCATTCATAGTTCAGATAACTCCTCAACTTCCTCCATGTATACATTGCAATAATATCGATCACAGCATTTTACCTTTATCACAAACCCATGGAAACAACAACAACAACAACAACAAAAAAAAAGAAAAAAAAGAAGAAGAAAACAACCCAACAAAAATCACCACCAACACCCCCCCACCCAAAAAAAACTCCAACTAACCAAAGAATAACAACCGGAAAAAGTATGGGGCTCACTGTGTGTGTGTCTATCTGTCTATTTGCAGGTTTGTCATCCAGTTCTAAGGACACCACATCTCAAAACAGACTTGGCTCAAACTGGTCACCCTGACAGTTGTGTCAGCATTTAAGTGTGAGAAAAATCTAGAGCTCATCCCGTTGCAAAGTTAAAAACTTAGATCTTAGGGGCGTCATAAATTTCCGAATGGCACAGCCATCGATTGAGCAGAAAGTGCGCTGAGTGGTGCTGAGCTGAATGATAAGGGAGCTGAAGGCTCTGACTGATGGAAAATGTGAGATCATTGATGTGGGCAGACATTCTTACTTTCTTTCTTTCTATTCCTCTATCTTTCTTTCTCTCTTGAACGTTGAGATGGGTGGAACGTATTCTTTCTTTCTATCTTCTTTCTGTGTTTTTCTTTTTTTTCACTATCTTTCTCTTTATTATTTTTCATTATTTTTCTTCAGCTCTTCTTCTTTTCTTAATTTATCTATATAAATGTTATTCCTTTCTTGAATTCCTTCTGGTCGTGCAGACAGAATGAATCAGTTTTTCAAACTTTTTCACACCCAGCCATTATACTTCTCCCGTTGCTATGGTGGTGTCTGTCTGTGAAGAGCGTGCCACCTACAGTGTCAGACAGCGGTCACTGCATGGTGTCAGGCCACATGGACATGAACGCGTTTTAGTGGAGAACATAGTTGTGATGCTTTTCCTTGCTTGTCTGTCCAGTCTGCCTTGTGTTGTCCACAATACAATATCTAGGATCGTTTAGAAATACTGTAAAAAGACATGACCATTCATAGTTCAGATAACTCCTCAACTTCCTCCATGTATACATTACAATAATATCGATCACAGCATTTTACCTTTATCACAAACCCATGGAAACAACAACAAAAAAAAAAAAAAGAAAAAAAAAAAAAAAAAAAAAAGAAGGAGAAGAAGAAGAAAACAACCCAACAAAAATCACCACCAACACCCCCCCCCAAAAAAAAACTCCAACCAACCAAAGAATACCAAACTGGAAAAAGTATGGGGCTCACTGTGTGTGTGTGTGTGTGTGTGTGTGTGTGTGTGTGTGTGTGTGTGTGTGTGTGTGTGTGTGTATCTGTCTATTTGCAGGTTTTTCATCCGGTTCTAAGGACACCACATCTCAAAACAGACTTGGCTCAAATTGGTCACCCTGACAGTTGTGTCAGCATTTAAGTGTGAGAAAAATCTAGAGCTCATCCCGTTGCAAAGTTAAAAACTTAGATCTTAGGGGCGTCATAAATTTCCGAATGGCACAGCCATCGATTGAGCAGAAAGTGCGCTGAGCTGAATGATAAGGGAGCTGAAGGCTCTGACTGATGGAAAATGTGAGATCATTGATGTGGGCAGACAGTCTTACTTTCTTTCTTTCTATTCCTCTATCTTTCTTATATCTTTCTTTCTTTCTTTCTCCCTCGAACGTTGAGATGGGTGGAACGTATTCTTTCTTTCTATCTTCTTTCTGTGTTTTTTTTCCACTATCTTTCTCTTTCTTAATTTTCATTTTTTTTTCTTCAGCTCTTCTTCTTTTCTTAATTTATCTATATAAAGGTTATTCCTTTCTTGAATTCTTTCTGGTCGTGCAGACAGAATGAATCAGCTTTTCAACCTTTTCACACCCAGCCATTATACTTCTCCCGTTGCTATGGTGGTGTCTGTCTGTGAAGAGCGTGCCACCTACAGTGTCAGACAGCGGTCACTGCATGGTGTCAGGCCACATGGACATGAACACGTTTTAGTGGAGAACATAGTTGTGATGCTTTTCCTTGCTTGTCTGTCCAGTCTGCCTTGTGTTGTCCACAATACAATATCTAGGATCGTTTAGAAATACTGTAACAAGACATGACCATTCATAGTTCAGATAACTCCTCAACTTCCTCCATGTATACATTGCAATAATATCGATCACAGGAGAAGAAGAAAAAAACAACCCAACAAAAATCACCACCAACACCCCCCCAAAAAACCTCCAACCAACCAAAGAATACCAAACCGGAAAAAGTATGGGGCTCACTGTGTGTGTGTGTGTGTGTGTGTGTATCTGTCTATTTGCAGGTTTTTCATCCGGTTCTAAGGATACCACATCTCAAAACAGACTTGGCTCAAACTGGTCACCCTGACAGTTGTGTCAGCATTTAAGTGTGAGAAAAATCTAGAGCTCATCCCGTTGCAAAGTTAAAAACTTAGATCTTAGGGGCGTCATAAATTTCCGAATGGCACAGCCATCGATTGAGCAGAAAGTGCGCTCAGTGGTGCTGAGCTGAATGATAAGGGAGCTGAAGGCTGATGGAAAATGTGAGATCATTGATGTGGGCAGACGCTCTTACTTTCTTTCTTTCTATTCCTCTATCTTTCTTATATCTTTCTTTCTTTCTCCCTTGAACGTTGAGATGGGTGGAACGTATTCTTTCTTTCTATCTTCTTTCTGTGTTTTTCTTTTTTTTCACTATCTTTCTCTTTATTATTTTTCATTATTTTTCTTCAGCTCTTTTTCTTTTCTTAATTTCTCTATATAAAGGTTATTCCTTTCTTGAATTCTTTCTGGTCGTGCAGACAGAATGAATCAGCTTTTCAACTTTTTCACACCCAGCCATTATACTTCTCCCGTTGCTATGGTGGTGTCTGTCTGTGAAGAGCGTGCCACCTACAGTGTCAGACAGCGGTCACTGCATGGTGTCAGGCCACATGGACATGAACGCGTTTTAGTGGAGAACATAGTTGTGATGCTTTTCCTTGCTTGTCTGTCCAGTCTGCCTTGTGTTGTCCACAATACAGAATCTAGGATCGTTTAGAAATACTGTAAAAAGACATGACCGTTCATAGTTCAGATAACTAAAAAAAAAATACAAAAAAACCCCAACCAAAAAAATTAACCCCCCCCCCCCAAAAAAAAACAAACCCATGGACATGAAAACGTGTTTGTGAAGAACATGGTTATGATGCTTTTCGTTATCTTGCTTGTCTATCCAGTCTGCGAAGTTTCTGATTTGCTTTTTTTTTTTTTTTTTAAGGTGGTAGTCTTATTGTTCTCTTTTATTGTTGAATTCTCCCTTCTTTGTTTTTCTTAAGATTATTTTTTCTTTCGTTCTTTCCTTCCTTAAAACGACCTTTGTAGCTGTCAGTTTTTTTTTCTACTTTCTTTTTCTTCCCTTCCTTTTACTTAAAATTTCGTTTTCCCGTTTTTTCTTTTATTGTGTCTTTTCGGCATGTTTCTTCTCTTTCTATTAACGTTTTCCTTCTTTCTTTCTTTTTTTTTTGTATCTTCTTTCATTTTGCTTGCTTTCTTTCTTGTTTTACTTTATTTCGTCTTTCTTTCTTTCTTCTTTTTTATTTTTTTTTTTATATTTTTTTTTAAAAGCGCCAGTCTGCGTCTGGAACTACCGACCTTCCCTCTCTCCTGACTGACTTTTCCCTCCCCCATCCCCAGTACAGGCCGCAACCATACCCCTTCTGTAGCCAGAATTCATCATTTTCCATCAAAGCTGGCAGAGGTCTAGACTTTGTCCCTGAAAGGAACCTACTGTAACAGACATCTGGAGCAGGCAGCTACGGGGGTGGGGGTGGGGGTGTAGGGGGAGAAGACTTGGGTCTTGTAAAAAGAAAAGAAAAGAAAAAAAAAGACAGGTTCGATCCAGTTCAGTTGAGATCCGTAGTTTTATTTAAAGGCTCTACGTCTTGGAAGGTAAGCATTGTAGACCGATCAATAAGACTGTAAATGCTGTAAATACTGCTCTTTCCCCTTTCACATGCAGAGTGTCGTGGTACACTAACAAAATTAGTACACCGGACTGAATTTTAAGAGCAAGACTTTCATCACACACACATACACACACACACACACACACACACACACACACACACACACACACACACACACACACACACTCTCTCTCTCTCTCTCTCTCACACACACACACATGGATTCATCTTACATTGCTCTTTCACCTTTCATATGCAGAATATGGTACACTAATAAGACTGATAAGATAATCTTTTAGGACAAGAGCAAGACTTTCACACACACACACACACACACACACACACACACACACACACACACACTGCTGCCTGATTGTGACAACATTTCAGCATGGATGGTTCAAAATGTTGAGTAGCTTTTCGAACATTTCTACTAACACGTTGAAAACGGTTTAAAAACAATATATGTTCTGACGCTGGCTAGCTATTTTTGCACACTTATTTTGAATTCTCTCTCTCTCTAAGTGTGTGTGTGTGTGTGTGTGTGTGGATATGAATCTATGAATGCGTTCGTTTTATTACTTTTACGATGTTAATGATGATTATGGTGATTATTCTTCGTTGTAGTGGCAGTAGATGTAGCAGTGTTAACAAAATTATTATTGTTGTGTCGTTATCATTAATGTTGTTATTGTTATTTTTGTCACAAGGACAGATTGGAAGACTGGGCGATGCCTAAAATCTTTATCCTTGCGTAATAAAGTTTTTGAATCTCTCTCTCTCTCTCTCTCTCTCTCTCTCTCTCTCTCTCTCTTCACCCCTCTCTCTTGTCTTTCTCTGTATTTCTTTGATGATTATCATTTTTACCTTTTCGTTGCCTGGTTCTGAAGTGCTTCGTAATCAAAATCACACAGGCACATGTACATGAATTTATGCAGGTTCACTGAGTGTGTTAAAACATCTTCCTTCTTCTCGCTCGTCAGATGTTATTAAGAAAAAATATTCACTATGTCTCTGAATGGAACAGTAACAAATTAACCAACCAATCAAAACGAGTCTCATTATCAGAACGGATGATACTGGCAGCAGCTCTGTCTCCGTTATTGTGTTGCCTTGAGACTTCGGAGAAAGGAACTGGCTCATACTAGTGCTCTAAACTGGCATCAGCCGGACCCTTGTGTGTGTGTGTAGGTGTGTGTGTGTGTGTGTTGGGGGGGTGGGGGGGAAGGGGGCGTGGGGGGAAGTGAAAGGGGAAGAGGGAGGGGGAGGGCGGCAGAAAGGAAATAAAAAAAAAATTGGAAGAGTGAACCAACAAACAGTAAAGAGTGGTATAACTCGCTCCATTTACACAAGGCACACAACTTCAAGTCAGTGATGCTTACGCTACCGATTCAGCTAGCACACAGGTAAATAAAAGGTACATCGGAACAAACCCAGACACTTCCTCAAAAAAGGGAAGCGCCGGGCCTGTTCTTATACCAAGCATTTGTACATGTGCACACAGCAGCAAAGACAGAAGAAATGTGCAAACACAAATTAGCTTTTTATTCAAGACTGGCATAGCCTCTTTAATCCTGAATAAGCCACACAGAACACATGGAAGAGTGAAGTCATGATGTCTTTCACATATTGTGTATCCCGCTTGAGGGTGAACATGGGATGGAGGTGGGGGGATGCAGGGTGCCTTTGGTGTGAGCAGCGTGGACAGCTTCCTGGTGTAAGGCAGCCAGTTTTCAGTATGTAGGCGTAGTGTAACATAACATATCTGATTTGATTGCAACAGATTTGCAATGTGCGTGGTGTGTGTGTGTGTGTGTGTGTGTGTGTGTGTGTGTGTGTGTGTGTGTGTGTGTGTGTGTGTGTGTGTGTGTGTGTGTGTGTGTGTGTGTGGTAAGTATGCATGGTTGTGTCTGTGGGTATGTGGTGATGCGTGTGCATGAAAGAAAGACAGACAGAGAGACAGAGAGAGAGAGAGAGAGAGACAGAGACACAGAGAGAGGCAGAGACAGAGACAGAGAGACAGAGTGAGAGACAGAGAGACAGAGACAGACAGACAGACAGACAGACAGACACACACACACACACACACACACACACACACACAGAATGTCCCCTCGCTCACAGTCATTCCAAATAATATAGAAACTGAACTATGGATATCAACAACAACAACAACAAAAATCTGCGTAGAAAAATCAACAGCATACACACTTATTGCTATAACTCGAGTAAACAGTACTTTGTCGAGCTCAAACGAAGGATACACAAAACGAAACGAAACGAAATGCTATTTCACCGTGCTAATGAGATAAGGAATTGTATATTTTCTCCCACTCAGTCCTGGGGTACAAAAAAAAAAAAGACAACTGTGATTTAGAGTATTTACCATAGTGTGTGAACGAGTACCGGAGTACAGATGAAGGCTGATACGTGAAGAGCAACAGACGAAGACGTTCACTTTCAAATATTCTTCATCAATCAAAGAGAGCTAGTTTAAACTCTCACACGCCTAGTGTCTGGCCAACTTGGTCCCCAAGTTTAATGGATGGGACGCGTCACTGATATCGTTTGAAGTAAGAGTTCAATTACAAACGTCTGGTCATGACAGTATCAAAGCAAGTAGAAGATCGATATGCCGTGGAAGGAAGGAAGAAAGGACTAGATTTCTCCACGACGGAGGGTGAACTGTGTTTAGTATGAACATACTACTCCTCTGCCTGGTTGTCTGCGCGAGATACCAGGGGACCAGGAGAGTTCTGGTCTTTTCTATAAAAAAAAAAAAAAAAAAAAAAAAAAAAGTGCGGGTGACTGATGCTTTTAGTTTCAGTTTATTTGCTTAGTGGTCCTGATGGGTTCATTTGTCCTTTGATGGGGAAAGGGGAGCAAAAAGTGATTTGTACAGTACTGTTCTTTGTGTGCTGAAAAGACTTCAAAGATGTGGACAGAATGACCAAAAATAGGCTCCGAATTCATAGTTTGAGAAGTTTGTTTTTCTTTCCTTACTTACTTACTTTTTTTTTTTTTTTTTTTTTTTAAAGTTGTTGTTGTTTTCCTTATTGATCCATCCTTCCTTTGTTCTTGTTTTCTTTGTTTCTTTCATTTCCACCCAACTGCTCTCTTTGCAGACAATGGCGGCAATACTTTTCTGTATTCCTTAGATAAAGTTGTTTGGGGAAAAATAAATAAAATAATAAATAAATAAGATTAAATAAATTCAGACGAGAAGATGTCGATGGTAACGGTGATTTTGTTTTGTTTTGTTTTGTTTGTTTGTTATTTTTACTTTATTTGTTTTATTTTATTTCATTTTTTATTGTTATTTATTTTTTATTTATTTTATTTTATTTATTTTTTTGTTATTTTATTTTATCTATCTGTATTGTTATTTATTTTTATGCTTTTTTGTTTTTGTTTTGTTTTGTTTCTCAAGGCCTGACTAAGCGCGTTGGGTTACGCTGCTGGTCAGGCATCTGCTTCAGTGGCAGATGTGGTATAGCGTATATGGCTTTGACCGAACGCAGTGACGCCTCCTTGAGCTACTGATACTGATACTGGGGAAAAAAAAAAAAGACTGAATCGAAAATGTCAACCCAGTAAATGCAAACTTTAAATCAGATGTAAATCGTTGATTTTATTTTTCATGCTAGACCTTTCCCCATCTTTGGATCAATTCAAATTGTACTGGTAAATGTTTGAAACTATTGAAAATAATGGGGAAGTGTCTGGTTTCTAAAACAACCCTTATTTCTCATGCAGCACTGCATGTCCTATTTTTTTTTCTTTCTCTCTCTCTCTCTTCCGTTTGGCTATAATAAACAAGTAGGGCAATGACAGACAGAGAAGTGGGGCGATGGCAATGAGGTTCATTCCAAGACTGTTCGATATTGTTGCTACTCCTGCAGCAGGCCAGAATCTTTCATGAATGTTAATCAACCCCTCTGGTTTCAGGATCGTTTGAAACACCCCTCGGCTGACAGCAGATCTGGCCAGGGGGGGCCAGATGGAAATGGAAGAGACAGGAATGGATTCTGACCGGAATCCCGTGCGTGCGGCTGAACTAAACTGGCCTGACCGACGAAGGGCGAGAAATGGGAGAGCTTGGTTGGGATCGTGCACGTGAGAAATGGGATCTCTCTCTCTCTCTCTCTCTGTCTCTCTCTGCGTTTCTTGAAGCGTTGTGTGTGCAACCTGGATCGATGATTTTCATTGCACTTATACCGTTTTGTGTGAGTCTGCATCTACCATAGTCTATGTCGCTCCGGGGTGGTGTGCGGGTGTGTGTGTGTGTGTGTATGTGAGAATATGTCTAGGTTTGTGTGCATATGCACGTGTGTTGTACGTACATGCGTATGTTTGTGTGTGCTTGTTTTTGTTCGTTCTTTTGTTTGCCGTCTGTCCATAATCGTGATTTCAGACGAGCGCGCGCGCGTGTGTGCTTGCATGCATGCACATGTGTGTGTGTGTGTGTGTGTGTGTGTGTGTGTGTGTGTGTGTGTGTGTGTGTGTACTGGTATGTGTACGTTGTGTTTCTTAGATATTTCATACTACATAAATAATTTTCATCTTTATATAGGTATACGTTACACCAATCTTAAACCAATGACGAAGACCATCATTACCTATGGAAGATCTATCGATATCTGAAAAAAAACCCACTAATCTGAGACAACCTTAGTTATACCCAACAACGCGTACAAAGAACACTCCTCTCACTACTTGGTTTTGTAAAGTGTATAGACGAAGGGACACAACTTTATCTTTCGATCACATAACCGCCTTGTTTGAGATTTGTTTTTCTTCACTCTGAATCATTAACGCATGCCTGTGAATGAATGACTGGTGTCAAAGCACTCAGATTTGTCTCTGGACAGCATTAAGCGCCATGTAAATAAAATGCATTCATTATTCGTCGCTACCGGGCGTTCAAAGCCGTCACGGAAATGACAAGAGTAAGATGGAATCTAGACGCTGTGAGAGCAGGAAGAGGGACGCCATGGCCGCTGTCTTGGTCTCAGTTCCCTGACCGTTGTGCCTGCTTTCTAATTCGGTTTCGTCTCCCTCCGCCAGCCTCATTCATCATTTTCCATCAAGCCGCTCAGGAGATCCATGGACCCGTTCCTCAAAGGGGACTTGATGTATAGGAAACATACAGCCGTCACTCCTCCACCCCCCCCCCCACGCCCCCCCCCCCCCCCCCGAGAGAATGTGGTCCTGTGTACAGGAGACGTGTCTTCTTATTACAGGAACTGGGGGCTGGGGGGTGGGGTGGGGGTCTAGAATTTTTATGTTGTGGGGAGCGGGGGTTGGGTGGAGGGGGGGGGGGGGGCGGGGGCGGGGAGGGCTTTTTCCCGCTGGGACGTGTGAAAGGGGGGAAAATTCATATTGCCAAATACATCAGCCTTCATCGTACCGTTCCCTAGTGTGTGGAAGGGCAAGGGTCTTGTGCAAGAAGGGGTGTTCCACGGGAGGATGAAAATCATATTGCCTGCCATATCAGTGTCATTCATGTATGATGGGTGTTGCCATGGGCTTGGAGCATCAACCGCTGGGAGATTAGATGCAGCTTTTTATTTGTTAATTTCTTTCTTTCTATTTTTTTTGGGGGGGTTGTTTCGTGTTGGCGCATGTGACAAACCTGGACCACTGCTGATGCTTGTGTGCTTTCACGCTTGTGCTGCTGGCCCTCTTTCTGTGTCTCTGTCTCTCTGTTTGTCTCTGTCTCTGTATGTATTTCTTTGACCATGTCTGAATTTTACTATCTTTTAACCACACCTCTTTCTTTTAACTCAAGGGCTAAATATTTTGTGTTCACCTATCAATTTCACTTTGAACACATGTACTGTGTTAGTGCTTTTTCATGCTTTTAGCTTTTAGCTTTCCTTTTCTTTCATCTCTTTCGTCATCACAGTTTTGGGGTTTCGTCTTCAATGATTCATATGTAGCAAATCATAGTTTGAAATACACATGAAGAACTTGTACAAATGGAAAAATTAAGATTAAGATGAAACAAAATTCACTCCCCACACACACCCTAACCCCATCCCCCCACACACCCTAACCCCACACCCTAACCCCATCCCCACACACACCCTAACCCCATCCCCACACACACCCTAACCCCATCCCCACACACCCTACCCACACCCTAACCCCATCCCCACACACCCTAACCCCATCCCCCACACACCCTAACCCCACACCCTAACCCCATCCCCACACACACCACCCTAACCACACCCCTAACCCCACCCCCCACACATCATAACCCAACCCCCACACACCCTAACCCACCCCCCACACACCCTAACCCCACACACCCTAAACCCCATCCCCCCACACACCCTAACCCCACACCCTAACCCCATCCCCCACACACACCCTAACCCCATCCCCCCACACCCTACCCCATCCCCCCACACACACCCTAACCCCCACCCTAACCCACCCCCCACACCCTAACCCCACACCCTAACCCCATCCCCACACACACCTAACCCCACACCCTAACCCCCATCCCCACACACACCCTAACCCCCACACCCTAACCCCTCCCACACACCCTAACCATCCCCACACCCTAACCCCATCCCCACCACACACCCTAACCCCATCCCCCACCACACACCCTAACCCCACACCCTAACCCCATCCCCCACACACACCTAACCCCATCCCCCCACACACCCTAACCCCATCCCCCCCCACACCCTAACCCCATCCCCACACACACCCTAACCCCACACCCCACTAACCCCATCCCCACACACACCCTAACCCCACACCCTAACCCCATCCCCCCACACACCCTAACCCCACACCCTAACCCCATCCCCCCACACACCCTAACCCCACACCCTAACCCCATCCCCCCACACACCCTAACCCCACACCCTAACCCCATCCCCCCACACACCCTAACCCCATCCCCACACACACCCTAACCCCACACCCTAACCCCATCCCCACACACACCCTAACCCCATCCCCACACACCCTAACCCCATCCCCACACACACCCTAACCCCACACCCTAACCCCATCCCCACACACACCCTAACCCCACACCCTAACCCCATCCCCACACACACCCTAACCCCATCCCCACGCCACTCCTCCCCTCACCGCCCTCGAAAAAAAGAAAAAGAAAAAAGAAGAGATGAAAAATAAGAAGAAAAAAAAAGAGATGAAAAAAAGAAGAAAAAAAAAAGAAGAGATGAAAAATAAGAAGTAAAAAGACGAAAAATAAACCCAACGCATCTCCCATCAAACACACGTCACCGAAACAGGTCGAACACAGAATTCTGTCCTTCACATTCCTGTACTCTTCCACATACATGTGCACGTGATGCCGTGAACCCCCTCACACCATCAAGCCTTTAACTCTCTCCATACGAACGGCGAAAGAGACGACGTTAACAGCGTTTCACCCCAATTACCATCATCAAAATATTGCAAGCGGAAGGCTCTTATACTGAAGAGGTGAATGTTGACAAAGAATACCACAATTCTGACGACGGAAGCTAAAGGTTGGGTCATTCAGACACCCACTGGACATCCGAGGGGTCTGTGTAGAGGAGAAGAGAGGACTGGCCGTACTGAGTGAGTTAAAGTCCCAAAGTGAAGCTCAAAGGACGCCTGCCAAAATCACCACTTCACAACCTGGCAGCCTGACATTCACATGACGGACATTCGCCATCCACGTGTGAATGCTGCACTGATTGCAGGCTTACATACACCTTCCATTGCATAACCCGACACGATTGATCGGTCAGTCACTGATGTTCACAGGAATGCGGATTGCTATTGATCGTTTCTTCATTGCTGGCTAGAAGCAAACTGGTTTAACCCATGCAACCTGCAAATGAAGTCAAAGTTAAGAATATTCTGCATCTTGCCACACACACACACACGAAAATGCCTGGTAAAATGAAAGAGCCAGATATGCTTTTTAATCCAAAAATAGATGTTCAGCCCAATCGGTATCATAGTATGATTGAACTGTTGCAAAGATTTTTTCTTATAAAGGAACTATTATAATCAAAATATAAATTTAGTTTTTGGAAAATAAAACCGTTTATATTTTTTTCGTAGACTCATCTGATCTAGTATGACTTTAGCTGACTTGACCCCAAAAGAGCTAAAGTGAACATAACAAAACTAACGTATATTTTCCCTGGACAGAATGTAATTATACGGGCTTTGTAAACAGAGGTGTTGAAATATGTTGGTATATACTAATCAAAATGATAATTGTGGAAATAAGTATTTGATGACGCGATACTTAA
>NC_134876.1:11002598-11035098 GCF_041734735.1 Babylonia areolata | reverse complement strand
GGGCACACACACACCCATACATACATACATACACATTCACACACACACACAAACAGAGAGAGAGAGACAGAGAGAGAGAAACAGACAGAGACAGAGACAGTGACAGAGAGACAGAGAGATGGAAGAAGAAGTGCTGCCACACTTCGTATTCATTACATGAAACACAAGTATCCCCCTCCGCCATATGCACGGAATTCCTTTTAACTCTCAACCCCACCCCAAGAATTCCCTTACAACCCTGCCCCCACCAGGTTTTTCACTCTCGTTTCAAGAACGACCAATCAATACTAGTTTTTCCTCGCAACTGGAGAATCAACGGGAAAGAGGTATCTGACACAAATCTTTTTTTTTTTTTTTTAAGTCAGTTTTATGGGGTGTAGGCCAAATGGGGTCCGGGAGGAAATCTCGCTTCATGTCCGATGTCATTAATCATGGAGAAGTTTAAAAAAAAGAAATGTTGCCTTTCAACCCGTTCTTAAAAGCTGTTTTAGGACACACGCATTCGCGCGCACACACACACACACACACACACACACACACACACACACAGAAAGAGAGAGAGGGAATGAGAGAGAGAGAGAGAGAGAGAGAGGGACAGACGGACAGACAGACACACAGAGAGAGAGAAAAAAAAACAACTAAAAAGACCTAAAAAAAAAAAAAAAAAAAAAAGAAGAAGCGAGAAGTAATAGCATTAAATGTCCTGCGCCAGAGAAATAATAACATAAAACAACCTCCACCAGAGTCCTTTAACATTCATCTTAGCCTTTCCGTTTCCCCTTATTCCTCATATCACCCCTCTCCCCACCCCCTTCCCCCATTCCCCTCCGCTTTATTCCACTTCATGGAACAAGTTAAATGAATAACTCTTTCCTCCAACCAGCTGAGATTTTGTTTCGATTTCCCGTCCCCTCTTCCTTGCCTTCATTGAGTTCCTGTCACGATATTCATCGAATGCGCTTTGGTGGAGTCTGTCGCTGGAGGGAGTCAAGAACCGATTCCACTTAGCAAGAGGAGAGAGGAGGAGGAGGGAGGGAGAGGAGGGTGAGGCGGGAAGACGAAGAACGAAGTCGAAGACGAAAGGCGGGGGATGTATGTGGGGTTGGGGGGGCGGGGGGGGGGGGGGGGGGGGGGGATGGCATCGTAAGTATGGCTCCACGACAAAAAAAAAAAAAAAAAAAAAAAAAATTACAACGGGTAGCGCAAGAGTCATTGTTGGTTGTGTCCTGCGAAAGCGGAATCAGAACAGACAAATAAAAGGCCATTGAAATGACTGGGCAGCAGACAGGTTCCCCTCTCGGGGGTAGTTTCCTGGCGACCCAGCTTTATTGGGTTTCGGACGTAATGGCACTTGAACTTCGCCAAAACGAGCCTGAGGTTGGCTGGCTGTGTGTGTGTGGAGGACAAGCTTGGACGAGTGGCGTGAGATTAAACATCACTACATGTCTGCAGAAGATGGGGAAGAAAAACAAGTTTTGTCACAATTTGTTTTTATATGTATGAGCACGCGCGCGCACACACACACACACACCAATATATATATATACACACATATATATATATATACATATACATACATACATACATACACACACACACACACACACACACACATATATATATATATATATATTATATACATTGTATGTATTTATGTATATATAATTATATATATATATATATATATATTTATTTTATTTTATTTTTTTACAAAATTATTTCTTCTGTCTGCAGCAAAGTCTGTATTCAGGTGTTGTTGTTTTTTCTCTCTGTCATCATTTTCTGTGTTATTCAGGCGTCACGATATTCCCAGACCAATGTTTTGCTTCCACTGATGGAGTGATTGTAAGCATATGAAATAGAGAAAAAAACAACAACAACCAACCAACCAACCAAACAAACAAAAAACAAACCAACAACACTGGAAGACACAACAGAGCTATGTGTCAGCAGATCTGCTCTCAGTATAACTTCAGAGCAGCGTAAAGCTGTACATAATTCTTTCTTTCATAAGTACATGATCTGCTTCGTCCCTACAACCCGTCTCCAAATCTCCGCCCTTCTTTTGATAATCGCATTCTCTGTCTTTAGTCTGTCATGTCGAAATCCTTTTGTCAATACTCTTTTTTTGTTATCAGGGTCTAACTATCTGGCATACCGATTCTTGAATTAATATTTATAGACACTTCATTTTTGGTACAGTCTCTTTCGAATCCGTCTCCAATAACACATATGTATAAACTTTATTGATCAGACTCTCTTCCACGTTTGGTAATTTGTTCTAAATCCACGAAGAGAAAACCTTTTGTGTGTGCAGGGTATGACTGTGTTTGGGATGGTCAATTCTTCTTGGAGAGGGAATCTTTCTGCAAGAATGTCAACATTGCTTTGAGAGATAGTTTTCAAAATCTATGGAGACATGCTCTAGAGGCGAGTAGTAAATGTTTGTTTTATCGAAATTTCAAAAGTGGATTTGGTAGAGAAAAATATATAAGTCAAATGCCTGATAATTATGTTATCAGCTTCTTCAGATTTCGAAGTAGTAATCATAAGCTGGAAATAGAAACAGGGAGACACAAAGGCATACCACGAGAGTTATGGCTTTGTAAGGTTTGTAACATGTCTGTGATTGGTGATGAGTTTCATTTTATAATGGAATGTCCCAATTATGATCAGTTACGAAATAGATATGTTCCTAAAAAATAGTTGTCTCCAAAATCGGTTTTTAATTTTTGTAATATGATCAAAGGAGGCAAAAAAGTCATTTTAGCTCTAAGTAAGATGATTAGATTTGCAAATGTTGCCTAGTTATACTTTTGGAGTTAAAAGACATTTGTGTTTTCTCAACTTTTATGTGATATTGTTGTGTATTTGGAAATGTTTGTTCTGGGCACGAAAAGATTATTTTGCAGTAATCCTCCATACTCCAATAGGAGTGAAAGGATAATTAAAACTTGAAACTTAAAACCTATTGAAATTGTGGTGTAATGGTATCTGTTTTGCAGCGATTGTGGAGTTGCTATTCCTGATTTCCATCCCTTTCTTTTATTGACGTGAAAGACCTAGAGCTTCAATGGGAGAAAAAAGCACCCAACGAAAAACTATTCACGTATTCCTGCTGCTGCTGCTATTATATCTACTGCTGGTACGGAGTATTGGCCAAGTGGTTACGCGTCCGCCTAAGAAGTGAGAGAATCTGAGAGCATTGGTTTAATCCCCACAAGCGCCAGTATTTTCTTCCCCTCCGCTAGACCTTGAGTGGTGGTCTGGACGCTGTTTATTTGGATGAGGCGACAAACCGAGGTCCCGCATACATCAAGCACTTAGCGCACGTGTAAGAACCCACGGCAACTTAAGGGGTGTCCCTGGTAAAATTTCTTAAAATACATTTGCAGTCTGAAAAAAAGGGTGGCGCTCTCATTGTAACGATGCACTCTCCCCGAGGAGAGTAGCCCGAATTTCACACAGAGAAAACTGTTAGAAAAAAAGAGTAATACAATTCAATACACTACAACAGCAACGACAACAACAACAACAACTACTACTACTACCAAAATCCACTGATCTTCTCAGGTAATCAGTGTGCCATGTTTGATCCTGACCATGTTAAAAATATAATTGATCTTTACTTCTAATGAAAAAAACAAACAAACAAACCGTCAGAAAATAAACGGGCAGATTTGCTTCCATGCAGGATCATTTAAGGAAGAACAGTATAAAACACAGTAAAAACATATCACTGATAAAGACATGTCAACTACCGGAATTAAAGGCATCGATACAAATGTCCACAAGCCTCCATGACCAGAACCATATCAGATGAAAACAATTCATCTTCCTTCAGTATGATAACGTAATGTGGGGAATGTGGAAAACGTGGAGAAAAACGGGAGAAAGGGAAGTGGGGATGTGGAGAGAGAGGGTATCCACGTCCCATGTAATTTAATCTTATTTCTTGATTCAGTTCGTGATCTATCTTATCTTAGCTCACGACATCGTAGTAGGGCCGTAAAAATACAACCACGCATCACAGAGCAATACAGAGAGCACACGGGTATTGGAGAACACGACTGAACTTAAAAAAAAAAAAAAACAAAAAAAACAACAAAAAAACCCCACCCTCTCCCCCACTACCGTGTATTATCTTATCCAATTTTTCTCACTCTCATCCTCTCAAACCAAACACTTCCTTCTTCCCAGAGAGGAAGTGACGACGCACTCAAAAGGTAATGCACAATCAGGGCAGTGCCCAGCCGGAAGTGCTGAAGACCCTGTTGTGCTCTTTCCTGTTTCGTCTAAAGTCAGACCTGATGCCATCCGGTCACAGACGTGGGGATCGCACCTCCACTACCGGTGTAAGTGATTTGAATTACCCCTGCAAACTTTGATCCTTAGCAGAAATATAGATGACCAAGCACATCTATGAAATGTACGAGAATTGGAAGGGAACAAAATATGAAAATAAATCTAGATAAGCCGCCTTCTTTAATTACCAATACATTTGTCTGATCCCGCCTTTCGAACAAAAACCATTGGTGCCGTGTATGAATCTTTTTTCTCCTCTGATTACACTTATTCGCAAAGTCTCATTTCCGGGAGTTTTGCATGATATTTTGCTTAGGAGATGAAACTTCCTTGTGCGATAGTTAAGACAGGTTTGCGCGTCCTTCAAATCATTTTGTCTGTCTGTCTTTTCCCTAGTACCTTTCCACTACTTTCCCAAGCAATTCTACAGCACAGATGGCCGTGTGTATTGATGAATGCCCTAGCAGTTTTGAATATTCTGTATTAGGTAATCCACACTGAGATAATTCGTCCATAAGACTTTTTCTTTTTTTTACCTTGATCTTTACCACCATCCTCCCTTTCTCACTCTCAACTCTTCTCTCTTATTATCTCCTCTTCTTCCTCCAACTTCCCTCATTGCCCCCCACACCCCCTCTCTCTCTTTCCACCTCGTCTTTCTTCTCTCCCAAGAATGGAAGCGACAGACAGTTCAGAAGGTTTATGGGTGGTGGTCAGTAAAGGCACAGGCCAGCCCAAAGGTCCACGCTCTTTCCGTCTGGTCAGACTGAACACTCTCCTGTATACAGACGACGGGCCTCGGTGTGACAGATAGATACTACCCTTCCTATTCTGACCCACCAGAAGACGTATAGGTAGTGAATTATACTTCTGCAAAATACATCTATATTAGCCTCTCCATGTTCTTTCGTAATGTAATATTATTCAATTCTGATCGTATACTGATATCAGTGGGAATATGCTTTCCTTTGGATGAACTCCGGCTCTGTTTCTACACCGTACATATCATCATCATCATCATCTTATTGTTATTATTATTAGTAGTAGTGTCATTGTTGTTGTTGTTGTTTCGGTCATTATTATTCTTCGCAGTAGTAGTTGTTGTTGTTATTTGCCGTTGTTTCATGTTGAAATGACAACTTTACACGTCAGAAAAGAAAAACAATTAAAAAAAAAAAAAGTGTGGGGCGCAGGGGCGTGGCATGGTGGGGTGGGGTGGGGTGGGTGTCATGAGGCGTTTGTGTGGTGGGCAACGTGCTGGCGGAAAACGTGTGATGTGTTTGTCAAGGACTCAACCGGAGGGTTAAAATCTCACAGGGAGCTAGTTCTGTCACTGGACACCTGTTTCCCCTCTTCGTTCATATCCTCTCCGCCCCTCCCGTCCTTCCTCTCCTCCCCCCCCTCCCACTCCTCCTCGCTCGCCCTGTCCAGAGCACGGGCCACGGAATGAGCTGCTCGTCCAGCGACTGATGAAGGCCGTGGTGTATCACCCCTTGTGACCCCCCGGCGCCAGAAGTTCCAGTACACTGACTGGCTCTGACTCTGGAATCTTATCAGTTCTGGAAGTGGTAGGTAGGGACTGGCTAAAAATGCCCGAGCTGCTTGTCAGTCTGTCTGTCTGTTTGTCTGTCTGTCTGTCTGTCTGTCTGTCTGTCTGTCTGTCTGTCTGTCTGTCTGTCTGTCTGTCTGTCTGTCTGTCTGTCTGTCTGTCTGTCTGTCTGTCTCTGTGTGTGTCTTTTTCTGTCTTGGTTTTTCTCTTTGGTCTCTTTCTTTCTTTCTGCATCTTCTGTCTTCCTTTCTTTGTGAATGTTTGGTTCTCATTTAAATTGAGCTTCCCTTTTCCCCCTCCTTCTCCCTCCTCGTTGTGCTCTGTCACTGTTTCTCTGTCTCTGTCTGTCTGTCTCTCTCTGTCTCTTTGTCTGACTGTCTGTCCGTCACTCTTACTCTCTCTCAATCTGTCAGTGTCGTACCATTTTAAACGAGGGCTATGATTCTACCCTGTTACGTTTTCTAAAGTAAATATCTATATTCACTTAACAACTGCAAGTTTAAATTGCAAGTCACAGATATGATGACTAGGTCACAAAACAGGAAACTAATCATGTATTCCCCCTTTTTTTTAACATTTCGTTATGTTCAGTTGCTACACTCTTTATCTAACCCCCGTATAGCGAATAAGATCTGAAAATATAATGTGTGTGTGTGTGTGTGTGTGTGTGTGTGTGTGTGTGTGTGTGTGTGTGTGTGTGTGTGTGCGTGCGTGCGTGCGTGTGTGTGTGTGTATGTGTGTGTGTTTATATATAGAAGTAAATGCTGTTTGTTTTTGAATAGGAAAGTACTCAACTGCCTTTCAAGTTGTTTTACCGAAAAAAAAAAGGTTCCCACGAATACAATACTTTCTCCTCTGTCTTTTATGTCCAGAAAGATACTCAGTTGATTTACAGGTGGCTCAGTAAAAAAAAACAAACAAAAAAACAACTCCTTTTCCATGATGTCTTATTTGGATCAATGTTTCACTTCTTGAAGTAGGCTTAAGTAGATACTGTTCGTCTGACCTGATTACTATCTCAACTCAACTGAACGTGGGGGCTGTATCGGCCTCTTTCACCCTTGACATTTAAATTAGGTTGATGTTTTTCTTAACCTTTTTAACTTTCACTTTTTTGATTAGTTCGTTATCGACATGCTTGTAATCCTACTACGGCTTGTATGGTCAGCCGACCCACAGACAACTAACTTAAGCTCATTTGCTGACATGGCCAAAGTGCAGTCAGCGTATATATATATATATATATATATATATATATATATATATATATATTTTTTTTTTTTTTTTTTTTTTTTTTTTCAGCCTTCAATTACAAACATAACTATCTACCTTCCTATATTCACACACACACACACACACACACACACACACACACACACACACACACACACACACACACACACACACACATATATATATATTTTTTTTTTCAGCCTTCAATTACAAACATAACTATCAACATTCCTATATTCACACACACACACACACACACACACACACACACACACACAGAGAACTATGTATATTTATACACACACACACACACACACACACACACACACACACACACACACACACACACACACACACACACACACACACACACACACACACACACACACACACACACACACACACACACACACACACACACACACACACACACACAGAACTATGTATATTTATAAACACACACCCATTTATTCATACACACAGAGCTAAATATATGTAATGTTTGTATTTGTATTTCTCTCTTTTTTTCTGTCACAACAGATTTTTCTATGTGAAATTCGGGCTGCTTTCCCCAGGGAGAGCGCGTCGCTACACTGTGAGCGCTAAACAGTTTTTTTTTGTTGTATTTTTTGCTGCGTGCAGTTTTATTTGTTTTTCCTATCGATATGGATTTTTCAACAGAATTTTGCCAGGAACAACCCTTTTGTTGCCGTGGGTTCTTTTACATGCGCTAAGTGCATGCTGCACACCGGACCTCGGTTTATCGTCTCATCCGAATGACTAGCGTCCAGACCACCACTGAAGGTCTAGTGAAGGGGGGAAATATCAGCAGCTGAGCCGTGATTCGAACCAGCGCGTTCAGATTCTCTCGCTTCTTCGGCGGACGCGTTACCTGTAGGCCATCAGCTTTATATATATATATATATATATATATATATATATAATTGTATGCGTGTGAGCACACACACACGCGCGCGGGCATGTGTGCATGTGTGCATGTGTGTGTGTGTGTGTGTGTGTGTGTGTGTGTGTGTGTGCGCATACATCAATGAGTAGATGTGTCAATAATATTCGTTGCTGGTAGTTGTAATGACAATTATATACCGTATAACAATTTTGTAAAAAAAAAAAAAAAAAAAAAAGCAAAAAAACAAAACAAAAACAAAAAAACCCAACGTGTTCAAAAGTTACATTAAAAAAACAAAAAACAAAACAAAACTTACAGCCATAACTGTTGCCTACGCATTGCCAGCATAATAACTCCCATCTGTTGACGTCGTCCGTCAGTCTCATTCCAACCCACCCCTTCCCCCTTTTCCCCCAACACCCTCACTCTCCATCCCACCCTCTCCCCCATATGCTTTCCAGTATTTCACAAGTCTGTTCCAGCTTCCCTCCCTCCTGCTCTAAGTCAACCCTCCTCCTCCCCAATACTCCCTATCACCCCCCCCACCCCCTCTGCCCTACCCCCTCACCCCCCCCCCCAACCAACCCCCCCTTTCCTGCCTCCCTCCATTCTCACTTCCTCACTTCTTCTTTCTTCTTCTTCTGCCAACTTTCCTTCTTCCGTGATGATGCGGTGTGCACTTTTTTTGCTCCTTCGTCTCTTGACTTGGACAGAATTATCCGAAGTTTAGGCAAATGAGACAGACTTCAGCTTTAAAAAAAAAAAAAAAAAAAAAAAAAAAAAAAAAAAAAAACCCGACACGCGTAGAGAGCGCAGACCCTTTACACCAAGTGGATACAGTCTGAGAGAATCCCCCCCCCCTCTCTCCCTCTCAATCTCCCCACCCCACCCCCCACCCCCTCGCGCTTCCCGACACACGCATCCCCCCAAACCTCAATACATAATGATGAAGATAAATGTTTGGTATGGGGGAGGTGTGGGGGGCGGGGAGGGGGAAGAGGGGGTGCGGTTAGGGGGTGAGGGGTGGGGTGGGGGTGGGGGGGGGGGGCTCGGGGGGCAGCAGACGCTCGCGCTCGACGGTTAAGGGCCGAGAAAGGTCGGTGAAGACTGAGAGTGAGAGGAAGCAATACTGGGACAGCTTTTAGTGGATGAGAGTTTGAAGTGTTGACAAGTCCTGTTCATGTTTTCGTCAGTGCCAGTTTTGTTGTTGTTGTTGTTTCTGTATGTCTATTTTTTGTGTGCATTTTTTTGGGTTTGTTTTCCTCCATTATCTCTGATGTGTGTTTTATTTATTTATTTATTTATTTTTTTAAAATTTTTTTTTTATATCATATCACAATAGGTGTATCTTTTTTTCGTGCCCTACTAAGTCTGTGTACGTTAGTTGACCTTTTCCCACTCACTCTACTTTATCTTTCTTCATTTGTTTATCTCTCCATTGCTTTCTCTAACTCTCTCTCTCTCTCTCTCTTCTTTGTCTCAGTCTCTGCCCCATTATATCTGTCTGTCTGTTTGTCTATCTCTATGTTTGTCCCTGTCTGTTTCTGACTCTGTCTCTATAATATGTCTGTCTGTCTCCCCCCCCCCTCTCTCTCTGTCTCTCTGTATATTTGTCTATCTGTCTCTTTCTCGTTCAGGTACTGTCTGTAGTTTTGTCACATTTGTTTCGACAGTTTAATTTTAAAACAAATATTAGTTTGCTTATTTATTCATTCATTTATCTATTTATCTATCTCTTTCTGTTCTCACTTACCTACTCGCTTCCTTATTTATTTACTCATCTATTTAAGTTATATATATATATATATATATATATATATATATATATATATATACATATATACATATATGCACACACACACACACACACACACTCAAACACACACACACTCTCTCTCACACACACATACACACACACACACACAGACACACACACACACACACACACACATATATGTATATATATATATATATATATATATATATATTTTTTTTTTTTTTTTTTTTTTTTTTTAAAAGAGGCCAGTGGTTAAAGGGGCTTGCTTTGCGCAATCAGCAAACGATCCAGAAAACTGGAACGGCAAGACAAGACAAGACAAGACAAGACAAGACAGTGAAATCGAAAAGGCAATGCCCACGGCAGTCTTTCTCAGCTCACTCGACCCATGCCCATTAAATTAAATGGGGCCATCTTCATGTAGTAATTCTGCTGTAGGTTTGTGGCCCGCTGTCTTTTCCCGTGTACTTTCGTGTGCTTTCCCTATGGATTGAACGAACAACAGAAGCCACTCCTTTTCTCCAAGCACAGATCGATTTCTTGGGAGCCTTTCATGTCTTTCTTTTTCTTTTTTTTATTTTTTTTTATTACTTTTTCGTGTGTGTGTGTGTGTGTGTGTGTGTGTGTGTGTGTGTGTGTGTGTGTGTGTGTGTGTGTGTGTGTGTGTGTGTGCGTGTGTGTGTGTGTGTGTGTGTGTGCGTCCGTGCGTGCGTGCGTGCGTGCGTGTGTGTGTGTGTGTGTGTGTGTTTGTGTGTGTTTGTGCGTGAGTAAACGTGTGTATGTGTGTGTGTGTGTGTGTGTGTGTGTGTGTGTGTGTGTGTGTGTGTGTGTGTGTGTGTGTGTGTGATGTGTGTGTGTGTGTTTGTGCGTGAGTAAACGTGTGTGTGTGTGTGTGTGTGTGTGTGTGTGTGTGTGTGTTTGCTTCTCTCTGTTTATGTCTCCCTACCTCTGTCTCTATCTTCCTGTCTCTGTCTGTCAGTCTGCCTGTCAGTCTGTCTGTCTCTCTCTCTCTCTCACTGTCTCAGTCTCACTCTCTGTCTCTGCTTGCCTGTTCTGTGTGTGTCCGACTGTCTCTATCTCGCTCTGTTTGCCTTATCTCTCCTTGTCTCCCTGTTTCTGTCTATATCTCTGTTAGCTTGTCTCCTCTTGTCTCTCTGTCTTTGTCATTGTGTCTTCGGCCTCCCTATGCATGTGTGTTACATGCGCGCGCGTGTGTACATGAGTGTATGCGTGTGTGTATGTGTGTGCGCGTGTTTGTGCACATCAACCACAAAATAAACAACAAAACAAAACCAAAACAAAGCACTTAATCAAACACAAACAAAAAGAAAACATACCTGTATCCTTGGGTATTTCAGCAAGAAAAACAAACGTCCGTCAAAGAATAAAATAAAATAAAATAAAATAAAATAAAAGATAAGATTAAAAAAAAAAGAGTGTAAAAATCAGAAACGCAATGGATGCCTTCTACATACGAACAAGGTCAGTACTTTCAAAATGAAATGAGTAAAGAACGAGATGTGAAGAAAATATTTCATCCATAAGCGAATAACCCCACCCCTCTAAAAATGTGTCAGCAAAACTAAACCAGCATAAAAGAGAATAGAATAGTCAAGAATTAAAAACAAGAAGTAGGCAACACTTTCAGGGAGAAATCTCAGGAAAAAAAAAACAAACTTCAAAAGAGAAAGAATTAATAGAATGGTAACACATTCAAAGAAAAAAAGGGTTAAAATATAACAATTTTTAAAGTCCAAAAGTCGAAAAAGGCCAAACTTCAAAGGAGAAATCGTACGAATAAAAACATCTTCAAGAGAGAGAGAGAGAGAGAGAGAGAGAGAGAGAGAGAGAGAGAGAGAGAGAGAGAGAGAGAGAGAGAGAAGCGCTTCAAAGCAGAAAACGCCAAAACATTTTCAAAGGAGAATACTTAATCTAAAGGAAAGAAGGAAGAGAAAAGAAACACCGTGAAAACAACAACAACAACAACAAAACCAAAGACTAAATAAATCGATAAACAACAGCATCAACAACAAAGAAAACAAGAGAGGCAAGGCCTTCAAGACTCACTTGTGATAAATTAAGTCCCCTAGCATTAATTACAGAGTAATTTCCCTTTTTTACTATCTGCACCAAAATGTTTGCAAAATAAATAAAGATTCCATGCCTAGCAAAAGAAGTTCCTGTTTGAACAAAAAAATGATAATAATGACTCCTCTTGTTGTTGGGTCAGAATAAGAGGTCAAAGTGCCAAGTTTAGAGAATACAAAAAAATATAAATATAAGAGTAAATGCAGTTTGCATATAATTAGGCTTCATTAATTTTTTTTGTGTGTGCTCATCCCAGAGGTGCAATATTGTTTTAAACAAGATGACTGGAAAGAACTGAATTTTTCCTATTTTTATGCCTAATTTGGTGTCAACTGACAAAGTATTTGCAGAGAAAATGTCAATGTTAAAGTTTACCACGGACACACAGACACACAGACCCCCACACACACACACACACAGACAACCGAACACCGGGTTAAAACATAGACTCACTTTGTTTACACAAGTGGGTCAAAAAGCGTTAGAAAGTAAGAGCAGAGAATGCACCTCAAAATGAACACACTGTGCAGAAAAATAGCATCTTCCAGAGGAGAGAATACGCGGTCAAAGTGTAACCTCATTCCAACATGCCGAAAACACGCTGAAAATATCACCTTCAAAAGTCAAATTGCGCCTCCTAAACTGTGTAACACCTTGGGAAAAAGAAAAAAAAGCGAGCTTTCCTGCCTGCAAATGAATAAAGTCTCTCACAGAAACCAGCTCAAGATGTGAATGGAAGAACATCCTATGTTATCTGACTCGTCAATGGCTGATGCAGCTAGGGACATTGGGCATGTCGAACACGTGTTTTGTGTACATGGGTGAATGGTCAATAAGTGAAACCCAAACCCCCACCCCCACCCCCACCCCCCCCCATGCTCTGCCCCCTCTCATGCCAGAAAGAGCAGCTACCAAGGAGATGCGGCAAGATCGCATGTTCTTGTTCCAGATGTGTGCACTCTGGTGTGACGATACAGACAGAGACGGGAGGGGGGGGGGGGGGGGGGGGGGGGCGGAAGGGGTGGTGGTGGTGGTGGCAAAACAGGGAACAGACATGACTCGCCGAAAGGAATAGATTATCCAGAAGGAAGAAGAAGAAGAAAAAGAAGAAGGTGGAGGTGGAAGAGGATGATGATGATGAAATGGACAGATGGGGACATACAGACTACATGATGCTTATATCCAAGTGTGTGTGTGTGTGTGTGTGTGTGTGTGTGTGTGTGTGTGTGTGTGTGTGTGTGTGTGTGTGTGCGTGTGTGTGTGTGTGTGTGTGTGTGTGTGTGTGTGTGTGTGTGTGTGTGCATGGGTGTGTGTGTGTGTGTGTGTGTGTGTGTGTGTGTGAATGCGTGCGTTCGTGTGTGTGTGTGTGTGTGTGTGTGTGTGTGTGTGCGTGCGCGCGTGCGTGCGCACGCACGTACACGCTTGTGTTTTTGCGTGAGTAAACGTTTACGCGTTAGAGTACGTCCGTATGCGAGTCTGTGTGTATAATTATGCTTGTGCATGTCAATGTAGATACAGCACATAGGCGTTTATGAAAACCCCCCCAAAAAACAACAACAAAACTCCCATGAAAAATAACTACATTTTCACGGTCTTTGTAGAAGCTTTCATTTTCATGTCCCTTGCGAACGCAGTTCTGAAACAACAGCAAATTCTATTTTAATAGTATCAATAAATTCCTCATCAACTAAGCCGGAAACGGCAAATGAAAACTGCGTAAAAAAAAATGTCGCCAACTACATATACTACAGTGCAAAGCGTAATGAAACGGTTGATCAGAATGCGACCGATATTAAAAAAAAAAAAAAAAAAAAAAAAAAAAACACAAAAAAACAAGAACAATAACACAACCTGATATCCCCGAAGGCAATTGTAACCTGACGAAGGGATAATAGCTTTCAATAATTAATGTGTTTTCCTCACGCGCAATTTCCGCAACTTGATCACGCACGCCTCGAGCAGAATCTGACTAAAAATAGCCTGTTAAAGACTTTCACACCTTCCCCACATCCTTTTTTTCCCCTCTTTTTTTGTGTGTGTGTGTGTGTGTGTGTGTGTGCATTTTCAAAATGTCCTTCACCTATTTTTTTTGTATTTTGTATTTCTTTTTATCACAACATATTTCTCTGTGTGAAATTCGGGCTGCTCTCCCCAGGGAGAGCGCGTCGCTATAGTACAGCGCCACCCATTTTTTGTATTTTTCCTGCGTGCAGTTTTATTTGTTTTTCCTATCGACGTGGATTTTTCTACAGAATTTTGCCAGGAACAATCCTTTTGTTGCCGTGGGTTCTTTTACGTGCGCTAAGTGCGTGCTGCACACGGGACCTCGGTTTATCGTCTCATCCGAATGACTAGCGTCCAGACCACCACTGAAGGTCTAGTGAAGGGGGGAAATATCAGCAGCTGAGCCGTGATTCGAACCAGCGCGTTCAGATTCTCTCGCTTCCTGGGCGGACGCGTTACCTCTAGGCCATCACTCCACTATAATACTAAACAACAATCATCTTACATACTGTGTGATCTCTAAATCAGTCTAATGAGAGGTTATAAACTCGTTTTGCATCCGTTTTGGTGTATAATGCAATGTATCTTTTTTTTCTTTTTTTTTTCATTACAAACTCTTTCCACTCATGCGAGCATGGTTATCGTAACAACAACACCATGCTGATTATCATCACCAGCTGGCAAACCACGGGGATTGGTGCCAAAGCATGCAGATACATTCCCCTTCCTCCATTTTTCTTTGTACATCACACGTTCCTGGTACGCAGATGGACACAGCATTTTTTTTTTTGGTGTGTGTGTGTACGTGTGTGTGTGTGTGTGTGTGTGTGTGTGTGTGTGTGTGTGTGTGTGTGTGTGTGTGTGTGTGTGTGTGTGTGTGAGAGAGAGAGAGAGAGAGAGAGAGAGAGAGAGAGAGAGAGAGAGAGAGATGTAGCACATATGGCATGCAGCAATGATGCCTGGTAGAGCCTGCAGGTACCAGAGGGCATTACTAGCAATCCAGCGGTGTGGAATGGTGTGTGTGTGTGTGTGTGTGTATCTGTGTGCATGCGTGCGTACGTGTGTGTGTGTATGTGTGTATGCGTACGCGTGCGCGTGTGCGTGTGCATGTATGTGTGTGTGTGAGGTGGTGGCTAAGGGGGTGAGGAATGGGGGGGGGGGGGGGGGGTTGGCAAGGGGATGTGAGGAGGAATAGTAAGAACCAGCACTGAATGGCATGGTGTGTAGTACAGTTTATATGTATAGTGTAGTGTTGTGTAGTGGTGGGATGCGGCACCTCAGTTTTTAGCTGCAGCAAGGCTAGACACAGGGCGTGTGGTGGCAGCCGTAACTAACTGCTGGGTGTTTACTAACACGTCTGACCCGCCGAGTCTTAGCAGCCCTTGGCTTGTTAAGTCAGTGTGTTGATTGATGAGATTAGTGGATCGCGTGCCACCCCACCACCACTCAGTCCTCCCCCCCCCCGCCACACCCCTCCTGCTATTGGACGGAGGAGGTGGAGGAGGTACTTGAGGGACGAGGGTGATGGGGAAGAGATGGAAAGTAAGGTAGGGTGGGAGGGAGGGAGGGTGTGTGTGTGAACGAAAGGTACTGAGGCAGAAGGACAGACTGAGAGTACAAAGACGTGGTGAGTGGTTCTATGTGTGAAACAGACAGACTGAGCGATCACCGATAGATAGATGTAGATATAGACAGATAGATACCACACACACACACACACACACACACACACACACACACACACACACACACACACACACACACACACACACACACACACACACACACACACACATTCATTCTCTCTCTCTCGCTGTCTGTCTGTCTGTGTCTTCCTGTCTTGCACTGAAGGTTGAGTACCTTATGCATTTTTTTTGTGTAAGGCATCAAGCATGAAACTGAAAAATCTCCGGTCACACTACTGTCATCAGGCAAAGAAGAGAGAGAGAGAGAGACGCTTTGACGCTTTGATACTTTGACATTTTATTGTCATTACCTGTAAGGGTCTGTTGACAAGGGGGTGACGAGAGTTTATTCTTAAATCCCCTTAAGTGCAAAGCAACATTCTGCTTAACAGCGTTTCATCAACAAACAAACAAGAAATCTCTTAATATCACTCTCTCACAATACATTAAACAAGCGGAACAAACACACACACACACACACAAAGAAACTAATCATACAAACAAACTCGACCATCCATTCTGGCAATGATATAGTTCAGTATATCAATTATATACCTTACCAAATTAACATAAGAAAATAAAATTTACACATGGATATCCTCCTCATTTACTCTAGTATGTTCTGATCATTGTGATTATGCCTTATTCTTTGTGCTTCTGAGATAAATTTAGCTACTGACTGTATGATATATTCATCATCAGACGATAAAACAGAAAAAAAATCATGTCTTTTCGCTAGATGAGATTAAAAAAATGTACATTTTTCTCTTACTTTATCGTATGATTTACAATGAAAGAGAAAGAGAGAGAGAGAGAGAGAGAGACAGAGACAGAGACAGAGAGACAGACAGACAGACAGACGTACATACGTACAGACAGAGACAGGAAAGGAGGGATTTTGTTTTTCAGCTATGCCTTTCATTTACGAAATAATATTCATACAAACTTGTTGTCAAAAGTTTTCATTAGATATGCAGACATCGATTTTGAATGTCTAAATGTCTGTTTTGTTTAAGACAGAGAGAGAGAGAGAGAGAGAGAGAGAGAGAGAGAGAGAGAGAGAGAGAGAGAGAGAGAAGATGCTGGGAGGTTGAAAGACTTTTCTTTCATTTCTCTCTCTCTCTCTCTCTCTCTCTCTCTCTCTCTCTCTCTCTCTCTTTTAATTTCCGCCCATGCTCAAACTTGATGACGTCACATCTGACCCCAAGTCGATTACACTGTTCACTTTGATAAAACGTAACAGCCGGCGAGAACGCCGTTTTTTTTTGTTTTTTTTTAAATTAATTTTTTTTTTAAGCACCGGACATGTTCCTGTAATGACTCATTATCATGAACTTTAATCAAGAATGTGTGTAGGTGGGAGAAGACTGCAGACTCAGCTACATAAAGAGAATAAGAATAATAATAATAATATAATAATAATAATAATAATAATAATACTACTACTACTAATAATAATAATGGTATTTATATAGCACTGGATCTTGTGCAGAGACAAATCAAAGCGCTTTCGCACCAGTCATTCACACGCATGCATAACTCTAATACTGTAGAAACTAAAGACAAGGAAGGGCAGGCAAGGGAGGCTATTTTGGGAAGAGGTGGGTTTTAAGGCCAGACTTGAAAGAGCTGAGTGTGGAGACTTGACGAAGCGAAAAAGGAAGTTCATTCCAATCGCAAGGTCCAGAAACAGAGAAAGAACGGCGGCCAACAGTCGAGTGTTTGAATCTGGGTATGCGTAAACAGAGTGGATCCGAGGCCGATCGTAGTGAGCGAGATGGAGTGTAGAGGTGAAGGCAGCCGCAGAGATAGGAAGATAGAGAACAGGATTTTGAACAAACCCAGCCATACTGATGTGCTGTTGTGGCGAAGTGGTAAGCGACGCAGACTTACTGCATGGTGGTCGGGTCGCAGGTTCGATCCCTCATGAGAATTTTTTTTTTTTATTTGCCGGCATGTGGCAGGCTCCTAGCTCTCAGAGCTGATTGTGCTTTAGGGCCTAAGTTAGCAAAGTGAGAGCTGTATTATCAATGGTTTCTCCAGTCAATGGGAAACTATTTACAGCTTAAGTCTTTTGTGAAGGACTATGACTCTCAAACTAGGAGGCAAAATTGCACTGGCTCTTTGTGCTGCAGCCTTGTGGGCTAGTTGGCTTTTGGGAACCATCCCAACGCCGACTGTCCTAAAAACCCTCTTGGCCGAGAGAGTGGGGATGTAACTTGGGCAAGACACTGTCCACTATAATCAAATTCTAGCCCAAATAGTCGGAACAGCAGTTGCCTCCTCTGCTGTTCTGATGGTCATAGTCGGACACGACTGACTATCATATATATAGAAGAGTGAGACCATACAACATAGTCGAGGGTCATTCACTTCACGGGGATGAGCCTTTTGCGGCGTTGTTCAAATTTCCCCGACCAGCACTGTTTAGGTGTCTGTCTCTCACAGCCGGCCTGGTTGATGCCGAGATATAATGATTATCATGACATCATACAGCCTTGTCAAGTGGTCCCAAACCTAAACAGACCCCCCCCCGCCCCCCCCCATATCCCCCCTGCAACATCTTCATTACCCTTAACATAATTAATCATTATCTTCTTCTTCGTTCGTGGGCTGGAACCCGGCCATGTAGGCAGCCATACTCCGTTTTCGGGCGAAATCATTATCGAAATATAAAAAAAAGAATACTATTCCCAGTTCCTAAAATAAAGCCACACACACAGACACAGACAGACAGAGATACCGAAAAAGAAGAAGAGGAAAAAAAAAAAAGAAAAGAAGTAAGGAAAGTAAAAAAAGAAAAGAAAAGAAAAAAGACCAAAAAAAAAAAAAAAAAAAAAAAAAAAAAAAGACGGATAAGAAGATACAAACGCGAACAAAGACAGGCTTAAAGTAATCTTCCTGCATACTAACATAATGGATAGCCAGGGTGGCTCAGCCACAAAGTCCTTTGCAATCAGTTAATCGAATGACCCATCTGTAATGGAAATTCATCGATTGGCCCTGAGACTTAGACAGGGGCGAAAACAACTCAAGCATACACGTTCCCAGTTTAGGCAGATTGACCCGTATGGGACAGAGAGAGAGAGAGAGAGAGGGTGAGAAAGTAAAATAGAATGAGACAGAGAGTAGGGAGAGAAAGAGAGACAGAGAGAGAAAGAGAGGGCGTGGGTAGAGAGAGAGAGAAAAAAAAGATAGAAACCGAGACAGAGAGACAAAGAGATAGAGATAGATAGATAGATAGATAGATAGATAGATAGAGAGAGAGAGAGAGAGAGAGAGAGAGAGAGAGAGAGAGCAATAGAGAAAATGAGTGTGATAGAGAGAAAGAGTGATGGAGAAAGAAAGGGAGAAACATGGAAAGAAAGATGAATATATAGATAGATGCTGACAGAGAAAGTGACAGAGAGAGAGAGAGAGAGAGAGAGAGAGAGAGAGAGAGAGACAGACAGACAGACAGACAGACAGATAGACAGAGACAGAAACAGAGACAGAGAAACAAAGAGACAGAACACACACACACACACACACACACACACAGACAGACAGAGACAGACATACACAGAGAGAGAGAGAGAGAGAGAGAGAGAGAGAGAGAGAGAGTCAGAGACAGTGCCAGAGAGAAGAGGGAAAGAGGTAGACAGAGACATAGAGAAACACGCAGAGACAAAAGAGGTAGGTAGGTAGACAGATAGATAGATGGATAGCTAGATAGATAGATGGACAGACAGGCAAAGACAGACATATTCTCTATCTGTCTCCCCCTCACAGCCCCCCCCCCTCCACATCTCTCTCTCTGTCTGTGTGCCTGTCTGTCTATGTGCATTAGTCTGTTTGACCCCATCTGTACTGTTTGTGCATCTGTCTGTTTCTCTGTGTGTGACACTATCTGTTTGCATCTTTGTTTCTCTGTCTTCAATATCTTTTTCCTCTTTCAGTCCTGTCATAAATCAAAATACCTTGCCAGTCGATTCCATAGAGGGTAAAAAAAAAAAAAGAAGAGAGAAAAAAGCTGCAACACGATTTTTTTTTTTTTTTTTTCTAAATAGTTGATATACTACTTATATACTCACAACGAATGATGGTGGTGATGATGAAAGCGATGAAACATGTCTGAGTGGTGGCGGTGGTGGTGGTGGTGGTGGTGGCGGCGGAGGGGGGGTGACTGGTGGTGCATCCAGAACACGTGGGCTAGCAGACGGGGATGCTGATCAAGTCATCGAAAGGCGTCCACCAATCAGTGGCTAGCTTACCGCCAATCACTCACCCTCATTATCAGTCGCCAAGACAGCACCACACTTCATTTGTCACCTGCACCTGTGTCCTCCAAGGATGAAACTCATAGCGTACGGTAGGCCTACCGAGACTGCCTTAGAATATCAATAGTTTAATATCCGCAAGGAAATTCAGATTGAAACCTCCAAGTTATTCCAGTCGTGATTAGTTAAGAATTGTTCGTTTGCGATTCATAAACGTTTGCTGTTTTACCTACCAACTCAAACACAGTTTGTTTTATGTCGTTCGATATTTTCTTTGAAAACTGAACAACAATGAGATAGAGTCCACATTTATCCCACGCCACCATTCAGCACGAACTGTTTTCCTGGATCAAGACTGATTTTCCATCCACCTCTCCTGATATAGACCTCCCCCCAGTCCTGGTCCTCACTGCAGTTAAGTCGTGCCCACGCATGAGCCTGGATACAATGAGGATGGCGTTAACAACGTTGGCCATTATTTCTGCCCAGTTCTGGTCTGCGCATTTCGCCGCACACTTCCCTGCTGGCGTACACAGGTATTGACAAAGACATTAACCGCCCACCAGCTTAGAACAAGCGCTCAACGCCTACCAGTCCAAGAAAGAAAAGAAGACAAAAGAAAAGAAAAAGAAAAAAAAAATCAGCAGCATCACACAAGTCTGTGTTAAGAAAGTGTCACTGTTGGTGCCGCTCTCTGGCGGAGAGATGTGTGCTGGTTAGCTTTAGTGGTGACACCAGTATTGATCAGGACACCACCTGTCAGGGAACACCAGTGTTGACAAGGACACCCCAGCACCAAGGGCTCTTCAATCACAGCACACAACTGACGTGCTGACACACAACCCCGGGGTCATGGCTGCAGGTCAGGCTATGGACACTCCGGCTGGCACTGCAGCCGCACGCCTGCTGAATTCGCAACTCGAAGATAACAGAATTCTTCCACCATCTGTAGCGAAGGGCGTGGGTGGGTGAAGGAGGTGGGTTAGGAACCGCACAGAGGGGCAGAGAGGAGTGGGAGGGAGGGGGAGGTAGGAACGGACAATGTGGCCATCCCTTTGTCATTGGATATGACAGAAGCGTAATTGTGTCTCAACCTTCCTTTTTTTTTTTTTTAATTTTCAGTTCTTTTCTTATTTGCCTGCAACTACGCAGTCCGTACGCCTCACGCAGAGCACAGAAGCAGGCAGGAAGCAACGTGCTGCGCCGCTTTACTCAAGGCAACAAGCAGACCAACAACAACAGGTGGGCGTCGTGTTCAGACAGCCAGGTGTGCGGGGTGCAGACGGCAGGTGACAGAGAAGCCCTGAAGACAGACGCTGTGACCACCACCATCAACTCCATCCCCCCTCAACTCCATCCAGGCTCTGTCATCCCCTGTCACTCAGCCTCCCGCTCCCTGCACGCCAAGTGGCGGCACAGATTCTATTGTCTGCTCGTGCCTGCTGCCACTGCCGCCCTTCCCACTCCACGGGGAAATGGGGGGGATTGGGGTAGGTGGTTTGGGGGGACGGGGGGCGGGGTGGGGGGTGGGGGGGTGAGGAGAGAAGAAGGTGTGTGGGGGGTAGGAGTGGAGGGTCCCTGTTTCCGCAATTTCACTACCATACACCTTGTACGTGCATACACAATCGCACATCTGTATGCAGACGTCAGTATACAGGAAGACTTGTAAAGTCGGTCTTAGCACCGTCCCTGTTTAAGATTTTCTGCAGGGGAGAAAATGAAGGAACAAGTTTCAGGTCTGGGAGACTTTCCACATTCTTTCCAAGAATTCATAAAACATCGGCTTTTAATGAAAATAAACTTGCACTGCCGGTCCTCTTGGTTCATGAGTGCTTCATGGAGAGCCTTCATCTGCGAACAGCATGACGAGTTGTCTTCCTTTGAACACTTAATTTTTTTTTTTTACACGACAATGTTCCAGAGGAAACGTTTCTGGCTCTCTTGCTGTTCTGAGTGTTCTGTCGCGACATGCCGTGCATACTGACAGTATTAATTCTTGAAGATCATTTTTGAAGTACTTGCATATCTCACATGTTTCACCAATTATTTGTATTTGTATTTCCTTTTATCACAACATATTTCTCTGTGTGAAATTCGGGCTGCTCTCCCCAGGGAGAGGGCGTCGCTACACTACAACGCCACCCATTTGGTATTTTTTTCCTGCGTGCAGTTTTATTTGTTTTTCCTATCGAAGTGGATTTTTCTACAGAATTTTGCCAAGAACAACCCTCATGTTGCCGTGGGTACTTTTACGTACGCTTAGTGCATGCTGCACACGGGACCTCGGTTTATCGTCTCATCCGAATGACTAGCGTCCAGACCACCAGTGAAGGTCTAGTGCAGGGGGAGAAAATATCGGCGGCTGAGCCGTCATTCGAACCAGCGCGCTCAGATCCTCTCGCTTCCAAGGCGGACGTGTTACCTCTAGACCATCACTCCACTAAATTCAGTTACTTCATATTATTCGTATATATTTATTTCTAGATATCTTAACCATTCAGGTTCGTGGATGGCAATTTCCGTTCTGGCAGAGTTATGAAGAATGAAAAAAAACAACAAAAAACAAACCCACACAAAACGCCACTTTTCCCCTTTCTGCACATCTTCGAATAAAGAAAAAAACCCAACAACAACCAAACAACATATACTGAGTGCACTTCAAGCATCAAGTAAAGAGCGCTATCATCATAAAACTCCTGAAAGCCAATTCTCCTCAAAAGAAAAGAGCGAGCCACATGAGCCTTCTCCTCTCTCTTCCCCTCATCCCCTGCACCCAACTTTACACATGGCCACCAATGAACGCGTCCCGAACTGCTACGGCTTCCGATGAAGGGGGTGTTTATACGTACGAACCCATTTTCCTGAGGCCCCCTCATCCCTTCTGCCCCGGCCTTCACTCCCCTCCCCCACCCCACCCCACCCCACCCTCGGCCATCCCTCCATCTTCTATCTCATCAGTCTCCAGAAGATTTGTTGTGGTCTTAGGAAAAAATATGAATGAAAATGTTGCGAGGGTGCAGCAATGAACTCTCGTGTGTATGTCAGTATATTAAAATGCGGAAGTTGCGTTGCACTCGTGTAGTTTTATATGGGGAATTGATAGAGAAAGATAGATAGATAGATAGATAGATAGAGAGAGAGAGAGAGAGAGAGAGAGAGAGAGAGAGAGAGAGAGAGAGAGAGATGGGGAAGGGTGGTTGTGGGGGCGAAGAGAGGGGTTTTACACTTTGCGAGCTTATCGAAACTGCACTTTCGTGGTGAGCGCCACCTCTCTCTCTCTCTCTCTCTCTCTCTCTCTCTGTGATTGTGCGTGCGTGCGAGCTAAGCAGATTATATTTACAAGTTCACATATATCAGCTTGTCTTTGTCAAACGGAGAGACGAATTGTGATTTTTTTTGATGAATGACTAAAACTGTTCAACCTACCAGCCGCCGTGGCGAAGTGGTTAGCGTCGCGGACTGACAGTTGGGAGGACGGGGGTTCGAATCCCAGCGGAGGTGTTTTTTTCGGACCGTGGCAGGCTCCTACCCAGAGTTGAGTGTGCTGTAGGCTTAAATGGGGAGACTGAGACCACACAGTCGAGTGTCATCCACTTCAAGGATGCGTCTTTGGGTGTTTTGCTCTAGTTATCTGACCAACACTGCAAGTGTCTGTATCTCTCGGGCCTGGTTAACGCCGGGATATAATTATGGCAGGAAACGTAAAGTACAGCCTTGTCACGCAGTCCCAAACCAAAATGGACCTCCATAGCAACATCGTCATCGTCATCCTCCTCCTTAGGCCTTCATCATTATCAATATAAACAAAACAGTCTCAAAGTCTGTGACCTTTCATGCCCTGCTCTCATGGTGACCTCAGTTTCGATACCCCTCCACTTCTGTGCTTGGGGCGAGTCCTGTCAATGTCTTCAGTGTCGGCAGATTCATAGGGGGCTGTTGTTTGAGGGACGTGGTGGTGGTCTCCACTCTGAGAGGGACGCTCACTCAGTCTGGCTCCGCGACTAAGCCATTATTGTCGTTAGTAGTGGGCTTAGTAGGTGATGTCCTAAGTACGTTAAATCAGAACAGGCACCACTGAACACCACCGAGTGACTCAGCAGCAGTGCAGGGTCTCATCAGATGTGTGGCCTCCTGGCGACCTAACATCAATGGTACCCTGCGGACTGCCGACGCTGTACTGTGGCTGACGAACCCGGGTGTGGCAGTGTATAGGGGATTCTAAATGAGCGGCGTGTGAGTAATGCCACTGAAACGGGTGCAGATGATGTGGCAGCAAAAAGCAAAACAAAACAAACAAACAAACAAAAAAACAACCAAAAAAACCCCCAACAAACAAACCAAAAACAAAAACCCTGTTCAGCCTTTCACTTTGAAACGGTTTTACTGCACAATAAAACAATTTATATAGAAACAGTATTTGTATTTGTTTTATATCTTTTTTTTATCACAACAGATTTGTCTGTGTGAAATTCGGGCTGCTCTCCCCAGGGAGAGCGCGTCGCTACACTACAGCGCCACCCATTTTTTTTTTGTGTTTTTTCTCCTGCGTGCAGTTTTATTTGTTTTTCCTATCGAAGTAGATTTTTCTACAGAATTTTGCCAGGAACAACCCTTTTATTGCCGTGGGTTCTTTTATGTGCGCTAAGTGCATGCTGCACATGGGATCTCGGTTTATCGTCTCATCCGAATGACTAGCGTCCAGACCACCACTCAAGGTCTAGTGGAGGCCGAGGGGGAGAAAATATCGGCAGCTAGGCGGATGCGTTCCCTCTTGGCCATCACTCCAATTCCTAGTACTGCTCGTGGAACAAGAATGGGTTCCACGCTGCATTGTGTTCATCGACATGTGTATTTACCTTTAACTCACTCAGTACGGCCAGTCCTCTCTTCTCCTCTACACAGACCCCTCGGATGTCCAGTGGGTGTCTGAATGACCCAACCTTTAGCTTCCGTCGTCAGAACTGTGGTATTCTTTGTCAACATTCATCTCTTCAGTATAAGAGCCTTCCGCTTGCAATATTTTGATGATGGTAATTGGGGTGAAACGCTGTTAACGTCGTCTCTTCCGCCGTTCGTATGGAGAGAGTTAAAGAAACAACAAATGTGGATGCTGTTTGATTAAAACCGACTCGTTCATCACAGTACACGCTCACTGACTCTCCCGAATTCCCCGGGGAAAGTTAGGAACCACGTGACACACCCAGCACTATCACCCCCCCACCCCCCCATTCTTCTCTCCCTCATCTTCCTCCTCCTCCAGCTGCCCCCTAGCAGGTTGTACTAGTTACATATTGTGGTTCCTCGAGCGACAGATCTCTTGAAGCGTTTTCTGGCACTGACAGACATTCACAGGTGCTTCCAGTAAAACACCGTGGTCTTGGTGCACTCTGAAAGCAGGTGGTCTGAATTAAAAAGCGAAAAAAACACCCCAAAAGAGCTTATTCGAACACAGCTGGGCTGACATTAATTCACAGGGGCGTTGCCTCCAGAAGCGATGTTTGAACGGGTTGCTGTAAAGCTTCTGATACACTAAGCCCTTGAAGTTCGTCAAAATATAAGTTTGACACTTGTAATACTTATACAATATAACACTGTATTAACATATCACTGTATTAAAAAATAAAGTATAACTCTCGCATGAGACTTTATATTTCAGAATACATATATGATATCCAAACAAGACCTTTACATTGAAACCGTTGCATTCGTTTAAAGAAGCCTCAAAGGAAAAAGAGAGATAGAGAGAGGCGGGAGAGAGAGGGGGAGTGAAGGGAGGGAGAGAGAGAGAGAGAGAGAGAGAGAGAGACAGACAGACAGACAGACAGACAGACAGACAGATAGGCACAGAGACAAAGACAGAGACAAATAGCCAGAGACAGATTGGAACAGAGAAATTAAGAAAAACGAAAACAAGGTATTAACCATCCGCTTCCCCCATGCTCTCTCCCAAATCAGTTGAAGCACTTGCTGAGAATGGACATGCTGAATTACATCACACATAGAGCCATTTAGACTTATTGATTTTGAGAGAGATACAGAGAGAGAGAGACACAGAGAGAGAGAGAGAGAGAGAGAGAGAGACAGACAGACAGACAGATAGAGAGACAGAGACAGAAGTAGAGAGACAGACAGGCACAGACAGATACAGATGCAGGGACAGAGACAGATGCATATTAACATTTTTTGGTCGATTCTGCTCGTCACCACGGCTGAATCTCTTGTGCAATATCAGTCAACTACGTTCACTGATTTTACACAGAAGTTACAACCCTCTTGTGAAAACAACCAATGGCATTTTTTTCCATGGTCAGAATAAAAAGAATAAAACATAGATCTTGTCAAAAAAAAAAAAAAAAAAAAAAAAATCAAAGCCATCCCTAGAACCATGGCACCCTAACTGGAACCCTGAACACATACATGCTGCACCAAGTAACGAACGATGAAAAACCAGCATCTTCTGCTTTGATCTGGCAGAGGAGGTCACACGGGGGGACCTTAAGATAGAACGGCCCAAAGTACCGATGACAATATTCACCCATCGATCTGTCTGTGTCCCCAAGGGACGACCTCTACTGGCCTCGCCTTTGTGGACATAATGGCCTCCACTGTTGAGGGACATGGCCTCCACACTTTGGGAGAGCGACGGGCGCAATAGCCGAGTGGTTAAAGCGTTGGACTATAAATCTGAGGGTCCCGGGTTCGAATCACGGTGACGGCGCCTGGTAGGTGAAGGGTGGAGATTTTTACGATCTCCCAGGTCAACATATGTGCAGACCTGCTAGTGCCTGAACCCCCTTCGTGTGTGTATATGCAAGCAGAAGATCAAATACGCACGTTAAAGATCCTGTAATCCATGTCAGCGTTCGGTGGGTTATGGAAACAAGAATATACCCAACCAGGATGCACACCCCCGAAAACGGAGTATGGCTGCCTACATGGCGGGGTGAAAACGGTTATACACGTAAAAGCCCACTCGTGTGCATAGGAGTGAACGTGGGAGTTGCAGCCCTCGAACGCAGAAGAAGAAGAAGAAGAAGAAGAAGAAGAAGGTGGAGCCCTGCTCGTTTGTGAGGAAGGGTATCAGGAGAGAACAGAATGTGGCAAAGATGGAGTACAAAATCTAAAATGGAGAGGGTGAGCGTCAGTGATAGGAGAAAGAAAAAAGGCATAATATTGGAAGGGTGTGTGTGACAGGCGGGACGGGGGAAGCGGGATTAGGACAAAAAACAACAAAAAAACCCCCCAAAAAACAAACAAATCAACAATCAAATATTGTATGCACTACTTCTGTAGATTATTATTTGAAAAGAGGTTCGTGTAGGGACCTACAATAAACAACCAACTGGACTATTCAACACATAGCTAGCTAACTTTAGATTGACATAAATTTACATTTGGGCCAACAGCAAAGTGAGAGCTGTATTATCAGTGGTTTCTCCAGTCAATGGGAAACCATTTAAGCTTAGTCTGTTGTGAAGGACTATGACTCTCAAACTAGGAGGCAAAATTGCACTGGCTCTTAGTGCTGCAGCCTTGTGGGCTAGTTGGCCTTTGGGAACCATCCCAACGCCGACTGTCCTAAAACCCTCTTGGCCGAGAGAGTGGGGATGTACCTGAGCAAGACACTCTCCAATATAATCAAATTCTAGCCCAAATGTCGGAACAGCAGTTGCCTCCTCTGCTGTTCTGATGGTCATAGTCGGACACGACCGACTATCATATATAGCTAACTTTAATAAAGAAGGGACAGAGGGAGGCAAGACTGGACAGTGAATGGGCAGGGCGGTCTGTAAGGATGGGGGACTGCAGAAGACTCTGGACCAAGGGAAGTTTGGGTCCACGGGCACTCCATCCATTGAGGTGGTATGGTCCAGTATTCATCAGTGCCATGTTCTCGTGGTCAGGGGCCATTCCGTCCAGACATGGCAGATGATTCGTGGTTCTGTTCGTAGACTGAGAACTGGTTTCTGTGGGTTCGGTGTTGTACAATCTAAGCGATGAGTTGTACGGTGGTGTCGCGATGAGTTATACGCTGGAGTGGTTGGTTGTCTTTCAGGTATATTTATAAACTCATTATCATAAATACAGACAAACACGGGCAGAGAGAGGAGGAATGACAACCAAGTGGCAATCAAGTAAGAGAAAGAGAGAGAGCAAGAGAGACAGATAGAGAGAGAGACAGAGAGAGAGAGATAGATAGATAGATAGATAGATAGATAGATAGAGAGAGAGAGAGAGAGAGAGAGAGAGAGAGAGAGAGAGAGAGAGAATCATTTTCGTTGAAGTGTTTCCAGTGATACATCGTCACGATCACTGTTCTATATATAGACCTCTTTTGCTGCCAGGCCTAGACACATAGTTACACCAACCGTTTCTCCTTCGACTATGCTCGCTGTCATTACTCAAACTGTATACAACCACAAGCAGCTACTTTCATTGACTGACCCCCCCAAAACTGACATACTCTTTCAAACACAGCCAAAAGTGGGGTCCCTGCCTCCTCCAAGTTCGCTTCTGCAGACAGAGAAAAAGAGAGAAATAACTTTGTCAACACAAAAAGGACCCCAGAAACCACCGCAAGAACCATGACACTCTAACTGGAACCCCGAACACATACATTCTGCACCAAGATGAAAAAAAGATGAAAAGTCTGGGACGTCTACTTGGACGAGGCAGGGCCAGTTTCCATCCACACGGAGGGCTTTCAGAAAGAACGACCAAAAGCACCAATGATTTATTCCTCCCATCGATCTGTCTGTGCCCTCAAGGGACAACACCCACTGGGCTCCCCTTCGTGGTGAGAATAGCCTCCCCTGTTCAGGAAATGGACGCCGCATTTTTTTTTTTTTTTAGTCCTCTCCGTTTGGGAGGGGTGGTGGTATCTGGACAGTGTGAGTGAAGGTTTTTGAGGTGAGGGTGAGGGTGGTGTCAGGAAAGTGAAGTGGGTAGGTGAGGGGTAAGGGGGACGAGGATGGTGTCCGTAAAAACGGGGGTTAGGTTCGTGGTGGTGAGGGTGGTGGTAGTAACGGTGAAGGGATGAGGGTGAGAGTGGTATCAAAGAAAGTGACTGTCAAAGTGGTAGGAGACGGGGGGTGGGGGATGGGGTGACTATGGTGTCAGGACAGTGTCAGTGGAGGGATGAATGAGAGTGAGAGGGGTATTAAGAAAGTGACTGTGAAGTAGTGTGTGGTGGTGTGTGTGTGTGTGGTGGTGGTAGTGGTTGTGTGTGTGTGTGTGTGTGTGTGTGTGTGTGTGTGTGTGGTGGTGGTGGTGGTGTGTGTGTGTGTGTGTGTGTGTGTGTGAGTGTGTGATCAAGAAAGCGACAATGAATGAGGAATGGGGGGGTGGGGGGTGGGGGGGCTGGGTGGGTGGGAGGTGAGGATGCCATCAGCGAAGTTACAGTGAAGGGTGGGGAGATGGTTGAAGAGAACAGTGGTGGAAAGGCTGGTATCAAGACAGTGAACCAATAAAACGTATCTGGCAGTGAATAGGCAAGTAGAGACTTAAAGATGTGATTGGTGAAGTGTGTGTGTGTGTGTGTGTGTGTGTGTGTGTGTGTGTGTGTTTCCGTGTGTCTGCGTGTCGGTGTGTATGTGTGTGAGGGTGGCGTGCTACAGAAGGTCCTGACATGTGGGTCAAGGACATTAACTTGGAACCCATGACACTGCCTCCAGTGACGTTTTAGGGTCTGGTCGGTGTCGATGGGGTTGTTTTCGTGACTAATATACAGAGAGACAGACAAACGGATAGACAGAAAGATAGATATATAGACAGACGGAGACAGACGGTGGCACACAGAGACAGAAACAGTGACCTAAAGACTCATACAGAGGAAGAGAGGGAGAGCGAGATAGATAGATAGATAGATGGATACATAGATAGACAGCTAGAGAGAGAGAGAGAGAAAGAGAGAGAGACAGACAGACACACAGACTGGGACAGACAAAGAGACAGACAAAGAGAGACTCAGAAAGTGACAGAGACAAACAGAAGAAAAAACAACAACAACCACAACAACAACAGCAAGTAGTTTTGTAATTTAATTAAAAAAACCACGTCATTTCGAATATTTCTACTCCCTCTCCTGTCCAATCAATCGAAGACGGACTTGTCCATCACATCAAATCAGATCTGCCAACAATACAGAAATTAATCGGCAAAAAGAAGTCACACTCCTCTTAACAGTTTGATCCGAGAGAGGGGGCTGGGGGTGGGGGGTGGGGGGTCGGAGGAAGGCAGTAAGAGACTTCGGGTGATGGGGCATGGGGCCATGGGAGACGGGGAGCGTGGTGGGGTGGGGTGGAGTGTGGGTGTGGGTGGGAGGTTCGTGGTGACGAAGGCGTGAGAGAGAGGGGTGGGAGGTGGAGGGCTAGCGGGGTTTTCTGGTCTGTGAAAGACGCATCTCTTCCAATCCATTTCGAGGTCGCAACATGCGGTGTTGGCTGAAATTGCTTCCATTAGGTTCTGGCCACAAGACTAGCTCTAACCTTCGTCCGCACCATTCCAGCTTTTCCAATATATTTTTTTTACCCCCCCCCCCCCCCCCCCCCCCCACACACACCGTTTCGCTCCTTTCGCTAAGTCGTGCCAGTCGCGACGGGTCAATCTTCTAACAGCTTCCCTGACTACAAATCAGATGTTTCCCTCCCCCCCCCCCCACCAAGTTATGAGGGAAAGAAGGGGTGGGTAAGGGAAGTAGTGAGTTACCCACCAGCCAAGTTTGTTCCGCTTTTAAGGCCATTCAAATGGTGTTGGGATTTTTCTCTCCAAAAAATGTTCGGAGAAAAAAAAAAAAAAAAAAAATTCGCCATGAAGTTGTCAGCTTTGCTTCAGGCAAAGCAGTTTCAGTTTTCAGTAGCTCAAGGAGGCGTCACTGCGTTCGGGACAAATCCATATACGCTACACCACATCTGCCAAGCAGATGCCTGACCAGCGGCGTAGCCCAACGCGCTTAGTCAGGCCTTGAAAAAAAAAAAAAGAAAAGAAAAAAAGGTGAATAAATAATAGATAAGCGTACATAAATAAGTAAATAAATACATAAATAGAAAATCAGGCAAAGCATAACTTCGTTGTTGTTTTTTTCTCTCCACATACAGGTCTTTGCCCCCAGCTTGTCTCTCAGGCCCCACATATATCTTCACGTCTCAGCGGACATAATACTAAGGGATACGAACAACATTATCTTTTGGAGCACAAACCAGGGACTCTAGATAAATACTAACAAAAAGGACCAAAGTGCAACTGCAGAAAGTAACATGCACACGATACAAAAACATATCTTGCCGGGAGAGAAAAAGCTGAAGGAAAAAAAAGCTGAGAGAGAGAGAAAGAGACAGAGACAGAGACAGAGACAGAGAGACAGAAGGAGAGACACACAGAGAGACACAGAGACAGTGAGACAGAGACAAAAAACAGAGAGACAGAGACAGAGGAAAATAGAGACAGAGAGGGAGTTAAAATTCCACTCCTGTCATGAGATATATATATATATATATATATATATATATATATATATATATATATATATATATATATATATATATATATATATATAGAGAGAGAGAGAGAGAGAGAGAGAGAGAGAGAGAGAGTGGGGGGGGGGGGGGGGGGGGAGGGGGAGGAGGCGAGTTGGATGTGCGGAGGGTAAACAGACTGTGTTAGTCGGCTACCGTTTGACAGCTGTGACACACTGATGACAAGCGATACGCATCATCACGCTGTCGATGTCTGGTACAAAATACAACGTACTGTGCTGTTGGCAGCGACTTCATAAATTGTGATTACTCTCTCCTTGTCCGCCCAGGTTGACGTTTTGTTCTGTGACATTGGCAGTTTTCTTCTTTCTTCCTTCTCTGTAACATTCATAGACATAGACATCGCTTCCTGGAAAACTGATGCCCTTGACCGCTCTCGCTGGAGGATGCTGTGCTCTAGTGGCATAAAGACATTTGAAAACAAGAGAACACTGGCCATTAAGGAGAAGCGTGAGCGAAGGAAGCAGGGCTCAACTTCTGGAGACGTTTTTCCTTGCAACACCTGTGGGAAGTGCTGCGCATCCAGAATCGGCCTCTTCTCCCATATGAGGACACACACCGACAGATAAGCCTGCCTGCCTACTCATCCGTCGGTCCGACGGGAGACTCCATTATTATTATTATTATGTAACATTCAGCTGGTAGTAGGTTAATGCATCTATCATTCTGTTGGGTTTTCTCGTCGCTTTCTAACGAAGGTTCAAAAATCAAATCAAATGGTGCTTAGAGCCTCGCCGACCACTAAGGCCTTCTCAAGGCTATCGCCACGTTAATACCTACAAGTCAAGGGTAAAAAAAAATCCAATAAAAACTAGTCACCGCTTTAAGCTTTCCACTCAAAGTTTAAAAACCTTCAAATCTGATTAAAAATGTTCACTTCTTTCAAGAAGTCGATCAGCGTCCACGGAGGGACATCACTAAACAAAGTCTTCAGAGAAACCGCCGTGTAATGTCAGTGTCTAACGTCATGCAGATCCCAGCAGTCAAGGAGCACGTGTTTCACAGTGAGAGGCTCATCACAGGGAACACATCGAGGGGCCTCTTCCCCCTTCAACAAGTAAGAATGAGTATATAAAAAAGTGTGCTCCAAGCACAGTCTGTACAGCACAGACTCTTCCGTTCCATTCTTCACCTTACGAAGGTTAAAGGCTAATAAAAA
>NC_134876.1:10987598-10995098 GCF_041734735.1 Babylonia areolata | reverse complement strand
CACAGGCACAGGCACAGACACAGGCACAGGCACAGACACAGACACAGGCACAGGCATATACACAGACACAGACACAGGCACAGACACAGGCACATAGTACACAGACACAGACACAGACAGACACAGGTACATACATGGACACAGACACATACACAGGCACATACACAGGCACAGACACAGACACAGGCACAGACACAGGCACAGGCACAGGCACAGACAGACACAGATACATGCACAGACACAGACAAAGGCATAGACACAGACACAGACACAGGCACAGACAGACACAGACACAGACAGACACAGACACATGCACATACACAGACACAGGCACAGACACAGGCACAGACACAGATATAGACACAGACACAGACACATACACAGACACAGACACAGACACAGACAGACACAGGCACATACATGGACACAGACACATACACAGACACAGACAGACACAGGCACATACATGGACACAGACACAGGCACATACACAGACACAGGCACAGACACAGACACAGACACAGGCACAGGCACAGACACAGACACAGGCACAGACACAGGCACAGACACAGACACATACACAGACACAGACACAGGCACAGACACAGGCACAGACACAGGCACAGACACAGGCACAGACACAGACACAGACACAGACACAGACACAGACACAGTCAGACAGGAGAACGGACGGAGGGTAAAGACAGCTAATGACTAATGACTCCCGATTAAAACGCAGCTAGCTAGCTGCAGAGAGACAGATAATCAGACAGAACACACACACACACACACACACACACACACACACACACACACACACACACATACACACACGGGCGAAGACACAGCTAGAGACCATTGTCCTGCAGTCATACCAGAGAGTTGCTCTCTGCAAAAAAACACACACAAAAAACAAACAAACAAAAAAAACACACACACACACACACACACACACACACACACACAGACGGACGAAGACACACTGAGCTAGAGACCATTGACGTGGAGTCATACTAGAGACTTGCCCTCTGCTAAAATCCCAGCAAGCTTGCAACAACAACTGGTCAGAAGGAGAAGGAACCACCCACCACCCACCACCTACCTATTCGCCCCATCCCCACGATTCAGCGAAGAATCCCAGCGAGTGCAAGGGAGGTAAGCAGTGCCAACACTCTCCCCGGCGAAGTCAGAGAGGCTGCCATCGATTCACGAACCTGAATTCAGCCATCTTGGCTGTTCCGGGCCACTGTCGCTTGGCCGTTTTCGTTTCTGTTTTTTCTTTCTTTCTTTCTTTCTTTCCTTTTGCCTTGTGCCTCTCTCTAGAGGCTTGGGAGCTGGAGGTCTGCGTCTTTCCCTTCGATCTCTGCAGGCTTTGGGGACTCTTTCTTCTTCCTCCTCCACCCGCCTCTCCTCCCCCCCCCTTCCCCCTTCTTCCCCCTCCGTCCTCAACCCCGGCCTCCTCTCCTTCCATCAGAAGTCACCTTGTTCTGTGGTCGATATCACCGACGCTTCAATCGTTCTGACAGTGTCAGAGCCCTGATTGCTATATCTTTTTTTTCCCCTCTACATAATTCAGCCTCTTCCCTAAAAAAAAGGAACAAAACAAGCAAAAACAAACAAACAAAAAAAGACATCCCCCCCAAAAAAACCCCAAACAAACCAAAAACAAAAACAACAACAACAACAACAACAACCAAAGAACAACTGATAGTATGTGCTTGTTATTTCTACGGGGTCTACAGCCTTGTAAAAAGAAAAGAAAGGAAAAAAAACAACAAATAGTAAAATAATTAAAGAACCCCCCCCCCCCCGAAAAAAAAAGAATTAAACATACCCCCCCCAATAATTCTATAGAATAAGACGGCGAAGACAGAAGAAGAAAAAGAATAATAATAAGAACGACAACAACAAAAACAACAACAATAGCAACACCAACACAACAACAACAACAACAACGACGATGACAACGACAACGACAACAACAATAACAAAAACGACAACAACAACGACAACAACAACAACAAGACGAAAAGCAACAACAAGAAGAAGAAGGAAAGAAAACAAAAACGAGCAAGAAAAACAATACACAGATGTACTCTTTATTTTCTGGCAAGTCAGCTTCGAAATCGGCACCAGTGACGTCAAGCTAAAAAACCGAAAATAGCAGAAAACTCTGCCACACCCAGAAAAGACGACAACATCAAGGAAGCAACTCTAGAATCAGGGCAGTGTCTGGTTTCTGTTCTGGCATCTGGAGACTAGATTAACATTAAAAAAAATCTAGGTTGGAGCGTATTTGGATACAAATAAAAGATGTAAGTGAATAAACACCATTTTAAAACATATCACGACACATTTTTGGATCAACTTCGAACTTCAAACGTCAACTGAAAAAGTCATGGCGAGAAACCGGACTAGAGATGTGATATGATAACCAGCTTTTCTTATGCGTCATATCCCAGTTGTGAAATTATTTTCATCATTTGTGCCCATTTCTTGAACTGGGCACCTAAACTCACGTCCTGCTCAGGAACCACGCAGGATTAAAAACAAACAAAACAAGAGAGGCAAGGCCTTCAAGACTCACTTGTGATACACTTAAAAAAAAATCTAATCGTTAAAATGTGTTCTGTATTTGTTATTGTAAAGCTTCGCGTTAAAAAAGAAAAGAAAAAAAAAAGTCCTAACCAGATTCGAATTAAGTCTCCAAGCATTAATTACAGAGTAATTTCCCTTTTTTACTATCTGCACCAAAACGTTTGCAAAATAAATAAAACTTCCATGCTTAGCAAAAGAAGTTCCTGTTTGAACAACAACAAAAAAAGAAGATAATTATGACTGCTCTTGTTGTTGGGTAGAATATCAGATCAAAGTGCCAAGTTTAGAGAATGCAAATATATAAATATAACAGTAAATGCAATTTGCATATAATTAGGCTTTACTTTTTATTTTTTGTGTCCATCCCAGAGGTGCAATATTATTTTAAACAAGATGACTGGAAAGAACTGAATTTGTCCTATTTTTATGTCTAATGTGGACCCCCCCCCCCCCCCCCCCCCCCCCCCCCCCCCCCCCCCCCCCCCCCCCCAAGAAATGCACCCAACTGCGTAAGTGTCCTGATGGAAGTTGATGCCAGAAGAGAGAGAACACTTCGCTATTTGCTTCAGTGCAGTCTCATAATATGAAATTAAACTGACGGAAGAAAAATAACCCGGTAACTAAATACTTTTGAAAGGGTAGGTAGGGAGAAAATCAAACATGCAATTTTTTTTTCAATGGAACACACACACACACACATATACACACAAACACACACACACACAGAGACACACACAGTTTCAGTTTAAGTAGCTCAAGGAGGCGTCACTGCGTTCGGACAAATCCATATACGCTACACCACATCTGCCAAGCAGATGCCTGACCAGCAGCGTAACCCAACGCGCTTAGTCAGGCCTTGAGAAAATAAAACATGCAATTTTGTTCTTTTTCAATGGAACACACTCACACACTCACACAGACACACACACACACACACACACACACACACACACATTGTACCGGCGGCCTCTTTAGGAGAGGGAGAAGCAAAGAGTGGGGAAATCAAAGCTAAGATCTGTAGCGATACTGTATTCGCAACTGTGCAAATAAAAAGCTGGCCATGCATAAATCGTGCCATCTCCTTTTTCCTTTTCTCTACTGGTGTTTACCAATATGTCACCCATTGCTCCTCTTGCAAGTGAAGTGCTTTGTGCTTTGTGCTGCTGCTGCTGCTGCTGCTGCTGCTGATGTTAGCATCGTTTGGTTAGCTGTGTGTGTTCCCCTCGCTGGGTGTGTGAAGAAACAGACAGAGAGAGAGAGAGAGAGAGAGAGAGAGGGGTTGGGGAAGGGTGGGGAGAGGGGAGATATAGAGAGAGACAGAGCGAGATCTTGTGTGTGTGTGTGTGTGTGTGTGTGTGTGTGTGTGTGTTGAGTGAGTGTGTGTGTGTGTGTGTGTGGTGTGAGTGTGTGTGTGTGTGTTGTGTGTGTGTGTGTGTTTTGTGTGTGTGTGTGTGTGTTGTGTGTGTGTGTGTGTTTTGTGTGTGTGTGTGTGTGTGTGTGTGTGTGTGTGTGTGTGTGTGTATTCATTTAACGTCTAATCACAGAATGTTAATTCAGACCTTAATCTAAAAGAAAATACAAAATAACCACATCAAAAAACAAAACAAATAGAACCAGCTGCCCCCCCCCCTCCTGCCCCCCCACCCCTCCGCCACAGAAAGAGAGAGGGGGGATAGAGAGAGAGGTGGTACAGAGAGACAGAGAGAGAGAGAGAGAGAGAGAGAGAGGTGAGAGAGAGAGAGAGAGAGAGGGAGAGAGAGGTGAGGGAGAGAGAGAGAGAGAGAGAGAGAGAGAGAGAGAGGGAGAGAGAGGTGAGGGAGAGAGAGAGAGAGAGAGAGAGAGAGGTGAGAGAGAGAGAGAGAGAGAGAGAGAGAGAGAGAGAGAGAGAGAGAGAGAGACAGAGAGAGAGAGAGAAAAAGAAAAAGCAACAACAACAACAACAACATCAAAACAAAACAAAAATACAACAACCGAACAACCGAATTATACATAATTAACCAACTGACCGATACAGAGCAGAAGAAAAATATACAGTCTAAACGTAATGATTAAAAATACAGCATCCGTGAAATGAAAGAAACAAAACGTATGGAACATCCCCGCCCCCTCTCCCCCCACCCCCCACACCTCCCTTAAAAATGTTACAGTGAAGTAAATTGAATTTTCAACAAAGAAACTGTGTGTGTGTGTGTGTGTGTGTGTGTGTGTGTGTGTGTGTGTGTGTGTGTGTGTGTGTGTGTGTGTGTGTGTGTGTGTGTGTGTGTGTGTGTGTGTGTGTGACGAAACTCGATTCATGTTTTCTCTCCGGTAGAGAGAATTCAAATGGCTGTCTGTCAGTTGCTTTGAAGCGATGACGTAACACCCAACCCCCTACCCCCACCTCCCATCCACGCATATACACACACAAACACAACTTGCATCTCTACGTTTTTTTTGTGTGTGTTGTTTTGTGAAGAATCTTTGTTAACTCACTTTATATTCTCTAAAGATGACATTAAATCTGTACTCCCCCCGCCCCCCCGCTAGAATAATATTCTAAGTCAGTAAGTGAGTCTATCAGTAAGTAAGTAAGTAATTAAGTGAGTGAGTGAGTTTGTAAGTTATAAAGTTAACATCCGTAACCAAGTCTTGAATGAGTGATTGACTGAGCGAGTCAAAGAGTAAGTAAGTAAGTAAGTATTAAGTAAGTAAGAAAGAAAGTAAGTAAGTGAGAAGTAAGTTAACAAGTATGAAAGCAAGCAAGCAATCAGTAAGTGCGTACTTGTTTATTCACAAACAAAATAACGAACACAACAGTGTAATACCAATCAGGAAAAGAAAAGAAAGAAAGAAAGAAAAAAAAAGAAAAAAAAAGAAAAGAAAAAATAAAAAAGAAGAAGAAAGAAAAAGAATTCAACCAATCAATAATGTACACGCGAAGAAAACAAACGGTAATTCAAAAGTCCTTTCTCCTCCCTCCCTTCCCCTCCCTAGAATAGTTGGGAGGATTCCCCCCCCCCCCGCCCCCCCAATACTGCGGATTAAAAAAACAAACAAAAACAAAAAAAACTTAATTGGATGCATTGAGAAGAAACGGGGGACAGGCATACCCTTTCACTGTCACTGGCTACCATTACGTCTTTCATACATCTCTCTGAAGGGTGGTGGGCGAGGCCATGTGGAATTAAGCTGTCTCCCAGACGTTTCCTCTTCTCTAGTTCTTCGATGAAGCAGGGTAGGCATTATGCTCAAATTGGGACGTTATGCTTTTCGAAGGTGAAGCAACAATCAGTAGCCTTACCAGGAAGAAATCTTGGCCCACTCTAAGACGTGAATGCCTATATATTGCAAATACATATGCGCATATTAATCACTGCTAACATCTACTCACATATGCAAGGAGGACACTAACACTTGCTGACAAAAACCGCGCACGCGGGTAGGAAACACACAAACACACACCTACACTTAAGCACAAACACACAGATACACACAAGCACACACACACACACACACACACACACACACACACACACACACACACACACACACACACACACACACACACACAGGCACACGCACACGCACACAATGAGAGAGACAAAGACACACACACACACACACACACACACACACACACACACACACACACCGACACATCTTCCTGGCGGCTTTTCTCTTGTTTAAAAGACAATTTAGAAGAAAAAAAAAGGTAGAAGAAAAATAAACTAAAGAAAAAAAAAGTTTTAAAAAAAGATAACGAGACAGATAGACAAACATTTTGATGGTCAACAGCAGTGTTCATTCTAAAATTGCAGATAATCCCCCGGAGAAGATAAACAGAGTAACATAAATTATAAACAAATAATGACAAATTATAATTTAGAAACTTAAACAAGGCAGCACTGAACTTGTATCAGTGTTATTTTGAAATTGCAAATACAATGAAAGGAAAAAAGAATGAAAAAGTAAACATATTTTATCAACATCGACCAAAAGCTGGAAAACAACAACAACAACAACAACAATAACAAAATCCAACGCAAAATGATAATCTTCTATCGAAACTGATCCAAATAAAATAACAGAGACAACAACAAATCCAAAAACAAGAACAAAAAACAACAATAACAATAACGACAATGTTGTTCTTGCTGTTTATACTTTAGAGGACAGAGGCTATATGTGCAATTTTGAAGATTATTATTTTGCGTACATACAAAAAAAAGAAAAAAAGAAAAAAGAAAAAAAAATGCTTTCATTGTTTTCTTTATCTCAAGAAAAAAAAGTAATGGTTTGTTTAATATTCTGCTGAATTAAGACGACGCCTAATAATAACATTCTGCTTTTCATATAATACCATCGTAATTTGGTAGTAGAGAGAGAGAGAGAGAGAGAGAGAGAGAGAGAGAGAGAGAGAGAGAGAGAGAGAGAGAGAGTCTTGGATGTGAAAGCAGACTTTAAAAACACACACACACACACACACACACACACACACACACACACACACACACACACACACACACACACACACACACAAGGGACAAACAACAGACACTCTTTTTTTTTCTTTCCCCAGTGCACGATCTGAATCGCTATCTTCTTCTTCTGCAAGCGAAACCAGAGGACGGTAGCAGAGATTCAGCCGGGAGGAAAATGTATAAAAGAGGCAGAGGCATTTCATCCCAGCCGACCTCACACTTGATTGGGCGCCATTTTGGTAAGACCGTCTTTTTGGCGCCATCCTGTCTGCATCAGCTAGTCAACAGGGGAGAGAGAGAGAAAGGGGTGGGGAAGGAGAGAGAGAGAGAGAGAGAGAGAGAGAGAGAGAGAGAAGGGGTGGGGGTGGGGGGTGTGGGGGGGGGGGGGGGGCGAGATACATACATACAGACAGATATACGACAGGGAATATTTATTGAATTA
>NC_134876.1:10972598-10975098 GCF_041734735.1 Babylonia areolata | reverse complement strand
ATGGATTTGACCGAACGCAGTGACGCCTCCTTGAGCTACCGATACTGATACTGATACACTTGCAGACAGAAAAAAAAGGGGGGTGGGAGGGTGGGGGGGCGAGTGGGTGGGGGCGCACGTTGTGTTGCGGGGCACTCACCCTGCGAATTGCAGCGCGAATTTTTTTTATTTTTAAATTTTTTTTTTATATGTAATGTCGCAGTAGTTTGCATTATTCGATTGTTGATCTGTGTTCGTGTGTGTACTGTGCCTGTAGGTGCGTGTATGTGTGTGTGTGTCACTGAGTGAGTGCGTGAGTAATGTGTTTGGGTATGCGGCTTGTGTTTGTTGGTGCATGTGTGCGTGCGTGCGCGCGCGTGTGTGTATGTGTGTGTGTGTGTGTGTGTGTATGTGTGTGTGTGTGTGTGTGTGTGTGTGTGTGTGTGTGTGCGCACGCTGTGTGTTTTGTGTGTTTGTATGTATGTATGTATGTATGTATGTATATACCTACGTATATATGCATGCGTATACGTGCTTGTGTTCTTTCAATTTCAATTGTCTATTTTTTTTTTTTAAATACCTGTTGCACTTCTTGATTTAATCAACTGACATGACCTATTTTAATTTTTCTCTCTCGCCTACATTTCAAATTATATGCATATGTTTGTGTGGGTATGTTTGAGTGAATGTTTTTAGTGCTATTGTAAAGCGCATAGAGCTTCAAGAATATGCGCTATAGCAAGAAGTCTTAATAAATAAATAAATTTAGGGAAAAATAGGTTTTGACAGGAATCAATATAATACAATACAATATGACACAATACAATACTGAAACATAGAGGAAAGTACGGAGTCCTAACCAAACAGATCAGTTCCACCTTTTCACCTTTTCCTTGTTGTTTTCGTTTCCATCAAAATTATGAAGTTAGCAGCTGATCAACTGATTTTTTTTAACGAATAATAAGAATACTACTACTACTACTACTACTACTACTACGACCACTTCTACTGCTACAGCTGCTACTGTTGTAGCTGCTGTTGCAGCTTCTGCTACTGCTGTTGCTACTGCGACTACAGTTTTTCTGTCGATCAGTTAGAAAATAGCATCATTACTACTACTACTACTACTAATGCTGCTGCTACTACTGCTGCTGCTACTACTACTGCTGCTACTGCTGCTACTACTACTACTGATAAACTATAACAATAGTAATGATACCAATAATGATAATAATAACAATAACAATAATAATAATCATTATTATTACTATTACTGTTATCATTATCAAATCACTGCGCAGACTGGGCTCTAGATTCTGTTGACATCATTATCAAGGAAAGAGAAGGTGATCTATATAATGTGGATACATTCCAGATCGTTAAAGGAGTCGTGGTGTTTGTCATCTATGCAAACCTTTATTTTTTTCTCTTTTTTTTTCACTTTCTGTTCTGGTTCTGGTTCTGCTGTGTGAATGAGAGAAGAGAGAATGATATTGATGATTGTGATGGCTGCGATGCTGATGCTAATGATGATGATGATGATGTCTATAATTACAGTACAAGTAGCAGTCGTAGTTCCTGTTGTTGTTGTAGCTTTCATCATTCATCATCATCATCATCAGCATCATCATCATCAATATTTTCAAAATACTTTGTCGAACATTTTGAACAACCGCACACACAGCACAGCCCCAGGCTCAGGTTCTATTAAAAAAAAAACCCAGATCAAGGAAAAGAGAAAGAGTGATGTATTCATGTGGATGTGTTCCAGAACGTTAATGGAATCATGTTGTTATCTATGCCAATTCTTTTGTCGTTGTAGTTGTTGTTGTAGCTGTTGTAGCTGTTCGGTTTCTGGGGCTGCTGCCCACGTCCTCCTCCTCCTCCTCCTCTCTGGAGAAATGACGGTCATGATGAGGCAGCGATCTCTGGGGACACGAGAGGGAGTGTGTGTGTGTGTGTGGGGTGGGGTGGGGTGGGGGGGGTGAGGGGGGGGCTAGGGGGTAGGGGGTAAGGGGTAGTAGGGGGTAGGGGGTGTGAGGTGAGGGGTTGGGGAGCTATGGTCTGATGACGGGGGGGGGAAACAGGGCGTGGTTGGTAGATGGGGATGGGTAACAAGGGGGGTGAATTGGAAAAAAGGGGAATTATCCTTATCCATATTATTATTATTTAATAATAATAATAATAATAATAATAATAATAATAATAATAATAATAATAATAATAGAAGAAGAAGAAGAATAACAATAATATAATATTATTAAATAATAATTATAATAATGATAATGATAATAATAATAAGAAGAAGAATAAGAAGAAGAAGGATAATAATAACAATAATATAATTATTATTAAATAATAATAATAATAATAATAATTACTATTATCTTCTTCGTCTTCTTCTTCTGTAATTATCACTGCTACTAGTAGTAGTAGTAAATAACAGTAGTGATAGTATCATTTTATTCCAATCACTGTAGCTGCAGTTCAATGCAGGTGTTGTAATTGTTGTTGTTGTTGT
>NC_134876.1:10955098-10957598 GCF_041734735.1 Babylonia areolata | reverse complement strand
ATTACTAAAAATGACATGCGCGCACGCACGCACGTGCGCGCACACACACACACACACACATGCACACACACACACACACGCGCGCGCGCGCACACACACACACACACACACACACACACACACACACACACGTTAAAACCATAAGGTATTGTACAACAATACATTAATAAAAACATCAAGGGAATAAATCATATATATAAAATGCACACACACACACACACACACACACACACACACACACACACACACACACACACACACACACACACACACACACACACACACACATACAACGTATGCATGCACATATGTCACGCCAATAAAATTAGTACATTAACATTAAGATACATGAAATCCAAGTAAAATGAGAAAATATTTAAAAATCACTTCCGATCACACACACACAGAAATGCTCGCCCGTGCTCACCCCCTCAGTCCCACATGCACGCAAATGTCTGGTCCCATGCACTCGTGTTGCTGTGGCGAGGGGCCTTGGGGGGAGGGGTGGGGGTGGGGTTCACTCATGAGTTAGTGTATTGGATGTTTTGATTGTGTGCGCGAATGGCTGTAGGAATGAATTAATTAATGTAGTGAGATGTTCTTGCGCGTGGAGCTCTGAACCTACCACTTATGTCTGACCTTCTGCTATTAATGTCATCATGTAGTGGGTGTCTTTCGTCGGTCAAAATTGTTATTAGTCTGTCAGTCAGTTTTCTATTGTGCTTGTCGCTAAAGATGTCTTGTCGTATACCCACCACCCCACCCGCTTTCCTAATGACTTTTTCCAACCTGTCTTTATCATGTTTGGCGTTGGGATGGTTCCCAAAAGCCAACCAGGCCCCCGAGGCTGCAGCATTAAAAGCCAGTGCAATCTTGCCACCTAGCTTGAGAGACATAGTCCTTCACTAAAGGCAAACCTGTAAATTAATTCCCATAGCAGTGGAATAAGAAACCCTATTAATCATACAGCTCAGCTGTCACGTTGCGGTTAGCCCAAAATGTAAACTTATGTCAATCTCTGAAACAAGCCGAGCGGAGCCATGTATATAATAATAATAATGGTATTTATATAGCGCTGAATCTTGTGCAGAGACAAATCAAAGCCTTTTCGCACCAGTCATTCACACGCATACATAACTCTAAAACTGGAGAAACTGAAGACAAGGAAGAGGCAGGGAAGATAGGCTATTTTGGGAAGAGGTGGGTTTTAAGGCCAGACTTGAAAGAGCTGAGTGTGGAGACTTGACGAAGCGAAAGAGGAAGTTCATTCCAGTTGCAAGGTCCAGAGACAGAGAAAGAACGGCGGCCAACAGTCGAGAGCTTGAATCTGGGTATGCGTAAATAGAGTGGATCCGAAGCTGATCGTAGTGAGCGAGATGGAGTGTAGAGGTGAAGGCAGCCACAGAGATAGGAAGGGGCTGATTTGTGAATACATTTACAACATAGAGTGCTAATCTTGTAATTTATTCTGTGTGAGACAGGGAGCCAGTGGAGATGTTGCAAAAGAGGAGTGATGTGCTCAGATCTTTTCTTTCAAACAAACGAACCCGTTGCAATTGAGTGTGGACCACACGTTGGACATTGTTGCTTAGTTTTGGCTTGCATGATTTCCAGCACACCCCAGCCCTCCCTTCCTTATCTTTCTTTTTGAGAACATGTCTCACATTTACATTTAGGACAAACACCCATTCACTTCCAGCACGAACACAATAAGCATTACTAAACATTTTATATGTTACTTGATAAATGCGTCAGTTTTTTTCTTCTTCTCCTCCATACATATCTATCAATCGAGCAGTTGGTATGACTTTTGTAAAACTTTACTGATTGTGAGCTTCGTTCGTTTATTTATTTATAGTCTGTTCATCTAAGATGATGATATTAGACTGAAAATAAATGATATTATTATTATTATTATTATTATTATTATTATTATTATTATTATTATTATTATTAGGATTATTTCATTCCTATTATAATGATGATTGTTACTATCAATTAGAAATCGACATTTCTGTATATTCGAATGAAAAGGGGGGCGGTTGAGGTGGGGGAGTAGGGGGGCAAGGGGGAGGGGACTAAGAAAGGAAGAAGGAAAGAGAGAGAGAGAGAGAGAGAGAGAGAGAGAGAGAGAGAGAGAGAGAGAGAGAGAGAGAGAGAGAGAGAAGAATGTGGAAAGGATAGAGTACAGAATCTAAAATCTGATTGTGAGCACAGTGACAAAAGTGCTTCATATTTTGTATTTGTTACGGGGACTAGGCAGCATCTCCATGTCTTGTCTTGTCTTGTTTCATGACCCGTGACCCTTTGTTCTAAAAATAGCGACACAGCTCCGGAAACCAGGCAGGCAATTTTCACGGAATGAATCATTGATGAGTTCGGGGAGGAAACCGACTTTACGTTGCTGGAGCAGGAAATCCGCTACTACAGGGATTGGATTGTTTGGCAGAAGTTCATTCCAAATCTAAACACACACACACACACACACACACACACACAC
>NC_134876.1:10937598-10947598 GCF_041734735.1 Babylonia areolata | reverse complement strand
AACACTCTACAAAGTAGACTATCAATATCAAATAGCTATATATCCACCGTCTGTTATGTCCGTTTTCCACAAACGTTGTGAGACAGTGCCAGCCTAACTGAACACACACACACACACACACACACACACACACAGGATCAATATATTAACTGCTTTGCACTGCGCCTGACCCTGATCGATCACTAGGGGGCAGGTAATTATTGTATTGGTGGGCTGGCACAGTGATGAAAACAATATTGGTTGCACACAAGCAGGATTCTACCTCACGCAGACTGTTTGTGAACGATTGCCACAGATCGTTTGCACCTACACGAGACAGAAGAAGGGGTGGGGGGGGGGGGGGGGGTTGAAGTCATTTTTTGTTCACTGAGCATTCCGTTGCTTGGTTTTATACTTGCGTCGATTTACTTCGAACTATTTCAATTTTAAACTGATGCAACATTACCCTAAACTGGGGGTGGGGTTGGTTGTTTGATTACTTGTTGGTTTAAAAAAAAAAAGGCGTAATATTTAAGGTGCCTTAAAAATTTCGAGTCGATTTTTTTTTGTGTGTTTTTTTGCAAGCGTAGAGAAATGTCGGCATGCAACAGCAGTCTATTGGAGTTGAGTTAAACTCACTGACTGGCCAATCACGGTTCAGCTCACTGAGTTAGATGTTGGATCCGTGGTGTGTGTGAATGACAAGTAGTAGGCAGGAGAAGTAAAGATAGGAGTGGTTTGCTGCTGATTGCTTGGTTTGTTGGATTAGTTTGCTGGGTGTTTTTTTTTTTATTGTTGATAAAATTGGCGGGTTGGATGGTGATTGATATAATTATTTGTGACTCATTGATTCATTCATTTATTCAATCATTCAATCACTCACTCAATCGTCCAATTAATTAGTGACGATTACTGTATCTATTCATTGTCTCTTTCAGTCATTCTGATACACTTAATTTATTGGTTACTGCCTTCGTTCTTTCGTTTTGTTAGTTTGTAGATCTTGGGAAAGAAACAACAGACAACGAAATGGTTTACACGAAGAGGATAAGTCCTATCTTCGTGTGGTGTATCTGAATGCTAGATGGGGAGTGACTGGGGAAAATAGGGATAGAACAACATAGACAGACGGACAGACAGACAGATAGAGATAGAAAGAGAGGGGAGCACGTGCGAGAGAGAGGGAGGAGAGAGAGAGAGAGAGAGAGAGAGAGAGAGAGAGAGAGAGAGAGACAGACAGACAGACAGACAGACAGACAGACAGACAGACAGACAGACAGAGACAAATAGACAATCAAAGACAGACAGATGGGAAACCTTATGAGGAAACACTCCGATAGAAAATACGCACACACACATACACATAGACATGTGTGTGCGCACGCTCACACACACACACACACACACACACACACACACACACACACACACACACACACACACACACACAAAGAGACAGAAACAGGCAGGATGAGGGACAACACTTCTACGACTACTACTACTACTACTACTACTGCTACTTCTACTGCCACTACTACTACTACTACTACTACTGCTGCTCCTTCGCAACTTATTAACAAGAAACTGCTCTCACTGGGAATACTTTGATTATATCGAAAAGAATAACATCATTTATATAAATCGATCACACAACTCGATAACACATCCCTTCACTCGCAAATGCAGGAGATACATATCACACACTCGTGCATATCGCTTGTTAAAGTAAAGTGCATCCATTTACCCAGGGGAGTGGGGGGAGGGGAAGAAAAAAAAGAAAGAAGAAAAACGAAGGAAGAAGGGAAATTGACATAAGGATACATAGGACAAGATGGTGGAAAGAAGGAAATAATGTGAAAGAATGAAAATGAAGAAGAAATAAACGAAAACTGATTTTTTTTTCTCCAGAGAGGAGGGAATAAAGACAATACAGAAACACACACACACACACACACACACACACACACACACACACACACACACACACACACACACACATACACACACACACACACACACACACACACACACACAAACAAAACAAAACAAAACAAAAACAAAAAAACACACAAAAAAACACACACATGATGCACAGAGTCGTGTTTGAAACGAGTGAGAGATTCCAATCAAACAGAAAATGTTGCTGTGTACCTTAAGATATGTTGTGATATATATATATATATATATATATATATATATATATATATATATATATATATATATATGTGTGTGTGTGTGTGTGTGTGTGTGTGTGTGTGTGTGTGTGTGTGTGAAATCCCACACAAGAAAGGCAGTAAATAAAGCAAAAAAGCAACAGGAGAATGGAGAGGGAAAAGAGGAGGAGGAGGACATCAACAACGCATTTGAAAACACCATCATCATCATCATCATCGTCATCATCATCATGACTATCACTGCAATAATTGCAAAATCGTCGTCATCATTATCAACATCATCATTATACATTATCATCATCATCATCATCATCAGTAGCAACAGCAGCAATGTGCCAAAGTAATAGCCCCCCCTCCCCGCCCCCCAACCCTCACCCCCCTCACCCTCCCTCGCCCCCCTCCCAACGCCCACCACATCCTACCGTTCTTGCCTCCTCCCCTCTCCTCCCATTCCCACACCATCCCCCATATCCCCGAGTTTCATTCCTGTCCTTTTATACCCCCCCCCCCCCCAACACACACACACATCCATTCCCCCCTCACATCTCCCTTCCCCCGTTTCACCCCACCCCCTCCCTCACCCCCACCACCAGTGGTTCCCAGGCGCAGTACTCACTCAGATAGGTGATGCATGTCACTCCCAAAATCCAAGGCGCGGGTCTTCACGGGGGTGAGTGTGGGCGCTACTTTCATCCACACCCAATCACTCTTCCCGTCGCCGCCAGGGGGCGCAACCTCGGGATCCTTGTCCCTACCGATCCTGCCGGAGGGATGGAGGTCCTCCTAGAAAAACGGTCCAGGGAGACGTCCGGGCGGGCAGTGTGCCGGGAACGACCTCCTTCTACATGGTACGCTAGGGAGATCCTCCCACACATACACCAAAAAACCCCAAGTCCTGTGTATTAAAAACAAAATCGGTGTTGACAGTTCTCAGTGACGTCCCCACAGAAATCGTTTTACAGCATTTGCCTCAAAATAAGGTTTCATTCTTATGCCCCATTTGAAATGTCAGTGTCATCTTGAAACTGATATGGTTGCGATGACGAGAAGGATATTCTATAAAGTGGTGATTAAAGACTTATCCAACAACTGATTGAAAAAACTCTTCCAGGTAAATGTAACATACAGGATCTCCAAGTGGATGGCCTCAATATTTCAAGATCATGTTCCAGGAATCTGCGCCCGAGCGAAGCCATGGGCAATTGCTATACTAAGAATTGTTCAGCAGTTACTAGCCAGAGAGGTATGCAATAAATCCTTTGTCTAGGCTTTTCGCAGTCCTCGGTGTTCCTGTGTGATTCTACTTCCACAGGTATCAGCACTGTATATGGCTTGTTACGATTGGTAGCGTGTAGTTGGTGCCCAGTTTTCTGACACTGCGTGCCATAAAATCCACTGCAGCAGCAGGAAATCACGCCCTGGGAAGATGTAGATGTAGAAACATAACGACGTCGACAATTGTACTCAAAGCAATGAAAACACGAGAAAAAACAACAACAAAACATTTACCTGAGGATACTAGGACTTGGAAATGTTAGTGCATAGACAAAGGTACACAGTCAGGCGTTCTCTTAGACGATAACACTTGATTGAAAAAACATACTGCAGAAAAAAAAAACAGACTGGAGAGATGCCAGTACATATAACTGATGCCGTGCATATAAGGATGGTTGTAAATGTGCGACACAAGGAACACGAAAAGACACTTTCTGTGGAAACTGAACGTGGGGATGTGATGGTTGGAGAGATTTATGGCAACGCTTCGAGTTTCTTTCTTTTCACATTCTTCACTTCTGAATGCGGGCAGGAGGGTTGACAAGCATGGGAGTGACGACTTTGAAACAACAGGAAGCCGAAGAAAAGCGTCGGCGTCTTATGACTGTGGCTCAAATGAAAGGACCAAAACAGTGCACTGATGTCAAGATGAAAGAGATGCAAAGCAATCAGCCTGAAAACGATTCCTTGACAAAGGAAAGCTACAGGGCTAAAGAAACCGGACACAATGACAACGGCGTGCGTTCAGTTGCTGCAGCGATTGCACAAAAAGCACTAAAAAAATCGCAAGAATATTGACTGGCAAAATGTAATTTCACTGAGAAGCAGAATTCCAAAAGCCCAGCCTACGCACGCAAGCGGACTGCAGAAGTCAGACACATGACTGGAATAGATAACGGAGGGTGCGTGGACTGGAGCCTGGATTAAAGCACGGAAAGCCCGTCCCTCAGTGTGAGGGGGCGGGGTCGTTGTGTCTTACTCATACGGTCACTAATCCCTCGTTCCACAGACTGCGCCCCTAAATGTAACGCCCTCACATGCCGTGATTCATCCCGTTCAGTGCCGTGACTTCACATGGCACAACGACGCTGACCGGTAGTGGAGGTACCACCCACGCCTTCTGCCCGACTGTGAGTGCACACGTAGAAACTCCACACACCTTCTGCATTTCACTTCGTCACTGTCACAGTCCTATGGTATCCAACCCATGAACAGACGTCTGGACGGATCTAGTGATACCTTTCTGTCAACAGCGTCGTCAAGAAGATTGGGAGGTGGGGGCATGTATGCGGTATCCACCCCGAACTGACTTTTAACACTGTTTGAAGAACCGCAGGGTTTCAACGTCCGTCTGTCCACAGGAACTACGTAACCACGTTACGATCACCCCGGAATTAGCGCGTCCATCAACAATTGTCTGGTAACGAAGTTAAGACGTGCCCCTGAGTTTCACTGTCCATCCACGCCGAACCAAGCGGTGCTGTCCAGCCTCCCTGCGGACACTGACAGCGTGATGTGTGAAGGACAGCAGTCACGGTGCTCCGGGGAGGAGGGAGGCACAGCCCCCTGTTGAAGGGCGACAGGTCCCGGTGAATAAATCATGACCCCGACACTCACCGCTCCGGCCGGGAGGTGAGAAGAAAGCCCGGGCTTGGCCACGGAGGTCGGGGCAGCCTTGCAAGCAGTCTGGCGGGGTCCAGGGGGGATTCAAATTTCCCGGTCAGGACTAACAGGCTGGCCCCAACAGCACGCTGACCAACGTGCTGCAGTCAACAGCTAGCACAACTCGGGTTCTTTCTTGATGCCGTGTGTGTGTGTGTGTGTGTGTGTGTGTGTGTGTGTGTGTGTGTGTGTGTGTGTGTGAGTGTGAGTGTGTGTATGTGCGTGTGAGTGTGTGTGCGTGTGTTTGTGAGTGTGTGTGTGTGACGTGATGACGTAGAAGGAAGAAGAAAGGGAGAGAGAGAGGATGATGCTGCCGCCCCCTCCTCACCTGCCCTGCCGTACTGACTTCCTCCTTCTTCCCCCTCTCTCTCCTCTATCCGCCTGAGCGCTGTCCAGTGGAGGCAGTGTACACAGACTCCTTGCACTGGCCGCTCCCTGTCCGCCAGCCCCGCCACGACAGCTTATCGACACAACTGGGCGGCCACATGCAGCACAGCACAGCACGGCACGGCACGGCACGGCACAGCACAGCTCGGCACGCCAGGCACGGCACGGCACGGCACGCACACACACACACACACACACACCCTGAAATCCAAAGCCAGTCACCCGGCGACCACCACCATCACTATCGCAGCGAAGTCTCCCCTCGTCCACCCTCTCACAGTCCCACCTCTCACAGTCTCTCTCACAATGTACAGGGTCTGCCGCCTGCCTCCATGTCTCCAAGCTCCCTGTATAGTGCGGTGTAGTGTAGTGTAGCAGCGATGTAGTGTGGTGTGGTGTGGTGTACAGGACAGCATGCACTCTCTCTCCCCCTCTATACCTTTCCCCCACCCCCACACACCCCTCCAGCAAGACGGCCACTCACTCACGGGCACAGAATGGAGACACACGGGGACACTGCCGGTACTCCCAGGCAGCAGCAGAAGCTTGGACCGTCCCTGTACTTACGGGTCCATCCCTCCCTTCCCTCCCTTTCCCTTTCCCGCTTTGCCATGATGCCGTGCCGTTCTGTGCCGAGCTGTGCCGTTCCGTGCCAGAGTTGGCTGCAGGAGGCGGCGTCAGGATGGAATCAAGGGGACGGAGGGGGTCGGAGGGGGTAGGGGAGGGGGACGACAGCTGTGTGGCCGGTCACTGCTGCTGCCCGTCCTGATTTCCCCCCCCCCCTCCCCCCCACCTTCACTTCCCTTCCGTCACTCCAGTGTGCTGGGTCAGGGGTGGGTGTGGGTGTAGGGATGGGGAGATGGGGGAGGGAGTGGTCGGGGGTGGGGGGTGGGGGGGGGAAGGGGAGGTTGAAGGCAGGAAGGGTGTCCGGTCCGTCCTCCAGGATGTGGGGTGGGGGTGAGGAGTAGGAGTTCGAGGGTGGTGTTAACGTATTTCACGGCATTTTTCTGTGCTCTAGGCTTCGGCTAAAATCCATGCCCACACGCATACACTCCTTCGACACTCACACACACACACACACGCGCGCGCGCAACACACGCACACAAACATACACACACTCCCTCTGCACACAAACACACACACACGCGTGCACATACACACACGCACGCAGGCACACGTACACACACTAACACATTCATGCACACTGTAGAAACTGTCCATCTCTACAATCTGACCAACATCCCCAGTGTAATCACTTGCGATCACAGAGATGACTATTTGTCCCTTCATCGACCCACCCATTACTATTAAAAGAAAAAGAAAGAAAAAAATGAATATTGAGATGTACGTTTCCACCATTGTATATCTATCTATATCTACCTCTCTCTCTCTCTCTCTCTCTCTCTCTCTCTCTCTGTGTGTGTGTGTGTGTGTGTGTGTGTGTGTGCATATCAGCCGAGACACATCTACTGCCCAAATAAAATGAAGATGTTAGTTGGAAGACAAACAGTTCCAGAACAGGTGAGCTATTTCTAGGAGTAACTGATCTGGTTTCGAACTTAACCCACAAACTTCAATGAGCTCTCTGTGAGGAAGTCCACAAACCACTACGCCACCTCTGGACCAGTCAGTCAGTTAGTTAGTCAGTCGTCACGATGGATCAATCATCGTATTCATAAACCCTTCTACCGTCACTGCTCCGTCACTCCTCCCCTCCCCCCCTTTAAATCACAGCACAGTAATTCGTCCACCAACACCTCCATGACACCCACCTCCCCACCCTCTGCCCGTTTCACTCACGCCCCTCCCCCCCCCCCCAGGCCCCCTCCCTCCCTCTCACTTTCATCACGCACCCCCTTACCTACATCTCCCACTCCCTTTCCACATCCCTTCACCCCCCCCCCATCCCTCACCCCCAGGGGGTGGGTATGGAGAAAAGCAGCGCCGATCAACAGTTCATCTATATCCAGCAGGAAATCAGACGGGGGTTGTCAGTGTGTGTGACTGTTACCAGTATTGATCCGCTGGCTGTGATCAGGGCTGCTCTGGCCTACTTTGCTCAAGTGCCTTTTCCTTTCAAACTGCGGTCTCACACAAACACGCACAGATGCTCGCACGCACGCACGCACACACACACACACACACACACACACACACACACACATGCACGCACGCACGCACTCACAGAAAGACGCGGGCACACACGCGCACGCAGACATGCATACACACGTACACGCGCGCTCACGTCAACACACACATGTAGGCACACACACACACACACACACACACACACACACACACACACACACACACACGCACGCAGACACACGCAGAGTCGGGCGCACGCACACGGAGTCCCTCTCTTCAATTGCACGCATCCCCTCCTCTCATTTTCCCCTCTCCGCCCCCTCCCCCACCCCACTCTCTCTCCCTCTGGCTGCACAAAAGTTCTTTTAAACCTCTCTCTTCAAGATCTCTCTATCTCCCTCCCTCTCTCTCTCTCTCTGTCTTTGATCTTCCTCGGGCTCTATTGCCACGTCTTTTCGTCTTTTAGGTTCAGAAAAGGGGTGAGGCTGCACACTGATTCATCGCTGCTTCTACGTTTGTGATGGCTATGTATGGTTCCAGATTCCTACACACCCAATCTTTATGTCCCTGATGATCAATTCAAGAATGGGGGGGAAACTTTGGTGGTGGAGCGGAGTCGTCGGGGGGAGGGGGGTGGGGGGGGAGGAGTGGGGAGAATGTGTGTGTGTGTGTGGGGGGGGGGGGGGGGGGGGGGGGGGGGGGGGGTGCATTTATGCCCTGAGTATGCGGAAAAGAGAGAGTGCTTCTTGAAGGAGGGCAGAGAGTTAAGGGGTGGAGGGAGGTAGGAATGTGAGGGAAGCGCGCGTTGATGCCATCAGCATGCATATAAACTAACTACAACGAAAGCAATGCTCTCATCATACATAAGACAGTGAAGTTCCCTCCTCATTTGTTATGGACATGTACTGATAAGCTTTTTTCGTGTTTCTGTTGACGGATCGATGTAACTGGGTTTTTTTTTCTTTCATTCTTTTCTTTATTTTTTTTGTCTTTGATACTGTTTCTTTTGTTTTCTTCGTTCTTCTGTTCTTCGTTTAATTTTCTTTTTATTAATCATTAATTTCTTTCCCTTCCTCCCTTCTTTGTTCCTCTCTTTCTTTTGTTTTGACTGATGTTTCCATCATTCCCTCTCTTTTTTTTTTTTTTTTTTTGCTGCCCCATCATCTGCACCATTTCAGTGGTACTACTCCCACGCCGCTCACCCTAGATTCCCCCATACACGGCCACACCCGGGTTTGTCCGTCGCAGTTCCAACATCTTATTTTATTTCTGGTCTTTTATTGCTCCATTCCATTCTCTTCCTTGGTTTTCGTTTAAAATTTCAAATTCTGTCTTGCATTTTTTTTTTTTTTTTTGTGACCGAAAATTGTGTGAGCTCCATTTTTCAAGTGTCTGTGATCCACCTATAGATATGTGAACTGCATGCATGTTTAATTCAAACATTCCGTCAACTAGGCATAGAAAGTATATATAGATAGGCATCCGTCAGTCTCGGGAGACTCTGGAGTTGGTGGTCAGTGCCTGGTGCGGCGTCGGGTGGGGCTGGATGGACAGGCACTAGCGCACAGGAAATTTAATGTCTTATCGGACCTGGTCTGTTTGTCTCTCTGTCTGTCTGTCTGGATTTGGATCTTTTTCCTCCGTCTCTCTGCCTCGGAACACTGGGCAAGCGTCTACTTCCAGTTTGCTAGAGAGGCCGTTCTGCGCCGTTTACCCCCCCAAGCTGATCGTTCTGAGGCTACACCTTTAGGTCGATGTTCAAGGCCTTCAGGTCTCTCCTGCAGACGTCTTTATAGCGCAATTGGGGTCTGCTTGAGGGACGTTTTTTTTTTTTTTTTCCGATACCAGTTCTCCGTAAAGGAGATCGTTGGGGATCCGGCCAACGTCAATTCGCGCTACCTGATCGAGCACGGCATTACAGATTCTGTGGATCACAAAGTGGTCAATATTGTATTATTCCGAGTAGTCATTGCTAGCTTGATGGAGTCCAGATTAGTTTCACTGGAAAGAACGAAAAGAAAAGAATACAGACACTGTTATTTTCATTTTTCTATTGATTTATCAACACTTTTGTTTCGTAACTCAATGGTTGGATGAGTACGCACAATGATATTTAAACGAAGCAATGTATACCTACCTGCCCGATATAGACAATGAAGTGTTTATGGAGACAAACGACAACAACAACAACAACAACAACGACAAAAACAAAACAGAAGTCTTGTGAACATCCAACACTTGTGTATAAATGATGAATTGTCTGTTGATTAATAAGACGCAGTGGGCATTTCTTTAGTTTCCGCCTTGTGGGAGACCTCACACGAATACACAACCACCTGCTGGGAATTCTCGTATTTCCCTGTCAGGTAATAGTGATACCCTCTCTCCCCACCGCTCATTATTTCACTAGAAGCGTGTGTTGGAGACATTCACTG
>NC_134876.1:10930098-10932598 GCF_041734735.1 Babylonia areolata | reverse complement strand
AGAGAAAGAGAGAGAGAGAGAGAGAGAGAGAGAGAGAGAGAGAGAGAGAGAGAGAGAGAGAGAGAGAGAGAATGATAAACAGCCACATACACAGACAGACAAAAAAAGACAAAGAGAGACAACACACACACACACACAACAACAACAACAACAACAACAAAAAAAAAACAACAACCCCAAAACAAACAAACTACCACAGACAGAAACAGAAAACAGACACACAAAACAGACAGACGAGATCGACAGAGACGCACTAGACAGACACAGGCAGAGGGAAACCAGTCCCATAATGGACACAGGGGGGCGGTCAGTGATGTATCCCTGACCGGAAACGAGTGCAGGGCAGCGGTGTCAATGTTTGAATTCCGGTCACACAAGGAGGAATTTTTGTTTAATGTCGTTCAATTTTTTGTTGTTTCACTTTATTTCAGTTCAGTTCATTTGACCTTTTCTTATCTTATCATATAATAATAATAATAATAATGGTATTTATATAGCGCTGGATCTTGTGCAGAGACAAATCAAAGCGCTTTCGCACCAGTCATTCACACGCATGCATAACTCTAAAACTGTAGAAACTAAAGACAATCATATAGCTTGAACAAAAGAACTGAATCACACTGGTCACATTTCTATGCAGACAGAGAAAATTTCCTATCTCTCTGTCTCTAATTCTGCCCTCCCCTCTTTTTCTTCATCTATCTATCTATCTATCTATCTATCTATCTATGGAGGAATTTTTGTTTAATGTCCCGTCACACACATCGGTGATTGAAGACATTAAATTTTGTTAAAGTATTTATGAATACATTTGAGTATTATCGGTTAGAAGGGGTGGGAGATGTGAATGAATGGAGGGTTGGGGGGAAACTGGGCAAATGAGGGTGAAATGTGTGTGAAATTTGAAAAAAAAAAAAAAAAATCGAAATACAATTACAGGAAAGGACTTCGTAAAAGAGAAGGCGTTAAAATGACAAACGAAACAACTGATAATGAATGCAAAAAGTCAAAAACATCAACGTTCTCAGTCACTTGTGAAGACACACTTTCGTGTACATAATGCTTCATCAAGCTACAGTCAAAAATTATATGCTCAATTGTCACACAAAGAAGACTGGTCATGACTGTTGTACAGTCCTTTGCAGTTCCACTCTTTCTGGGTTTTGGACGGTCAAACGTATCACAAACGTCAAATGTTTGCATTTTGAATGCAATAGTGGTGCTGGTAGTGGTGCTGGTGGTAGTAGTAGTAGTAGTAGTAGTAGTAGTAGTAGTAGTAGAAGTAGCAGCAACAGCAGCATCAGCAGCAGCAGCAGCAGCAGTAGTAGTAGTAGTAGTAGAAGTAGCAGCAACAGCAGCATTGTCAGCAGCAGCAGCAGTAGTAGTAGTAGTGGTAGTAGTAGTAGTAAGAAGAATGGGAAAATAAGCTAAATACACAAACTGATTGGGAGATTGTATTTAAAAAAAAAAAAAAGAAAATTAGGGAACTAAAGATTGAATGGTTTCAGATCAAATTATGCCATAGAATCCTGGTGTCAAATAATATCCTAAAAGTAATGGGTGTGACTGATAATGACAACTGTAATTTTTGTGACACCCAAAAAGATGAAGTGCAGCATTATTTGTGGTTTTGCCCAGATCTACAAACGTTTTGGCACTGACGAAAAAACTAAAACAGATGATGTTTTTGATTTGATAGTTTTATGGGCAAAATTCTTCACATATAAGTGCATAATCAATAAGGTTAAACCAGGTTTACACACATTCATTGCTGAACTCAAAGCACAAGTACACAACTGAAAAACAAACACACCTAATGGAAAGGAATTATCGGGATTTCTCTATTAAATGGCAGTCTTATTTAGATTTAGTGATGGAACATGGACTCTTATCCTATATATAGAGCCAGTATGATTCCACAGGTGTGGAAAACATTATATTGACCAATCTTGAATTGATTGGTTTGTTGTGATTCGGAAGTTCCCTGTGATCCATGAGACTTGACTGTCAGTGTGTGCTGTGAGCTGAGATTGGAATTTGTATTTGTATTTCTTTTTCATCAGATTTCTCTGTGTGAAATTCTGGCTGCTCTCCCCAGGGAGAGCGCGTCGCTACACTACAGCGCCACCCATTTTTTTTTTGTATTTTTTCCTGCCTGTAGTTTTATTTGTTTTTCCTATCGAAGTGGATTTTTCTACAGAACTTTGCCAGGAACAACCCTTTTGTTGCCGTGGGTTCTTTTACGTGCGCTAAATGCATGCTGTACACGGGACCTCGGTTTATCGTCTCATCCGAATGACTAGCGTCCAGACCACCACTCAAGGTCTAGTGGAGGGGGAGAAAATATCGTCGGCTGAACCGTGATTCGAACCAGCGCACTCAGATTCTCTCGCTTCCAAGGCGGACGCGTTACCTCTAGGCCATCACTCCACTAATGTCATGTTCTGGGATCTGCGTCTGTTACTCCTTTTCTTTGTTCTTGTTGTTCCTGTTGTTCCTG
>NC_134876.1:10917598-10927598 GCF_041734735.1 Babylonia areolata | reverse complement strand
TTACCATCTTCCTCTGAATATATAGGACAGAAAAAAAAGGTATGAATGCGAAAAGAATGTTGTGGAAATCAGTCCAGTTCAGTTACTCAAGGAGGCGTAACATCGTTCGGACAATTCCATATACGCTACACCACATCTGCTAATCAGATGCCTGGCTAGCAGCGTGACCCAACGCGCTTAGTCAGGCCTTGAGATATGAAAAAAAAGATAAAAAAACCCAAAATAAATAGATAAGTCATCAAATTAATGAATAAATAAATTAAATATATAAATAAATAAAAGCAATATATATAATATTATATACATATACATGAATAAAAAGATAAAGTGACATATTTCTTCTGGGTGATAAATAAGACAAATGGAAAAGATGATAAAAAAAAAGTAAAGGGGAAAAAGGACAAATACTGTTCTTTTTTTTTTCTCCGATGAAATGAGCATGGCAGAGAAATATTAGTGGAGTGATGGCCTAGAGGTAACGCGTCCGCCTAGGAAGCGAGAGAATCTGAGCGCGCTGGTTCGAATCACGGCTCAGCCGCCGATATTTTCTCCCCCTCCACTAGACCTTGAGTGATGGTCTGGACGCTAGTCTTTCGGATGAGACGATAAACCGAGGTCCCGTGTGCAGCATGCACTTAGCGCACTTAAAAGAACCCACGGCAACAAAAGGGTTGTTCCTGACAAAATCATGTAGAAAAATGCACTGCGATAGGAAAAACAAATAAAACTGCACGCAGGAAAAAATACAAAAAAAAAAAAAAAAAGGGTGGCGCTGTAGTGTAGCGACGCGCTCTTCCTGGGGAGAGCAGCCCGAATTTCACACAGAGAAATCTGTTGTGTTAAAAAGAAATACAAATACAAAATACAAAAATATCTACTGGAACTCCGTGTGGCCTGTGTAGTAGCTGATGAGGACGCACAACAAAACGTTCTCTCTTTTCATTTGAATTCTTTTTTTTTTTTTTGGCCATTCATGAATTCAAAGCACGTAGTACCGATGAATTATGAACAAAAACGTGCAACTTCCGTCTAAAACAGTATCATGAGACTGCATATTTCATCCCATTGTGAAGCAGATTATTCTGATCACATGCAAATGGTATGTTCTATTTCAGTCCTGAGAGCTTTGCAGCACAGGGCAACTTCCCCACCTTGGAGGCATCGTCTCTGCTGAAGCATTTTATAAATAACAAGTGAGGCAAGGCCTTCAAGACTCACTTGCGATAAATTAAGTCCCCTAGCATTAATTACAGAGTAATTTCCCTTTTTTACTATCTGCACAAAAGACGTTTGCAAAATAAATAAAAATTCCATGCTTAGCAAAAGAAGTTCCTGTTTGAACAAAAAATGATAATAAGGACTCCTCTTGTTGTTGTGTCAGAATAAGAGGTCAAAGTGCCAAGTTTAGAGAATGCAAAACATATGAATATAACAGTAAATGCAGTTTGCATATAATTAGGCTCCCTTTTTAAAATTTTTTTGTGCCCATCCCAGAGGTGCAATATTGTTTTAAACAAGATGACTGGACAGAACTGAATTTTTCCAGTTTTTATGCCAAATTTGGTGTCAACTGACAAAGTATTTGCAGAGAAAATGTCAATGTTAAAGTTTACCACGGACACACAGACACACAGACACACGGACACACACACACACACACACACACACACACACACACACACAGACAACCGAACACTGGGTTAAAACATAGACTCACTTTGTTTACACAAGTGAGTCAAAAAAAAAAAAAAAAAAAAAAAAAATCGTTGTTTGCCGACATATGAAACTGCCTACATTTCTGAATGTTGATTATGCATTTTTTTTCTGAAATAGAATAATCCCCAAGGCACCATAGTTACAGGTTTATGGAATAAATGAAAAATAGCAATAATTTCAATGAAAAAAAAAGAAAAAAAAAAGAAGAAGAAAAAAGAAAAAGAGAAAGCGTTCCATTTCAGTGAAAAAGAAAGCAAACATAACAAACACACAAACCCAAACTAACAATAAAACCACACACACACACACACACACACACACACACACACACACACACAAAGAAACATGCTAGCTTTCGCCGATAATCATCGACAACCTAAACAATTGTTCGATTGTAATTATTCGACACTACCGGAAGTCGATCGAGAGTTGTGCCCCTTTTGTGACCTAGTTCATGTGTGGGGTTGGTGAAGAGAGTTGGTGGTGGTCTGAAAAAAAAAAGAAAAAAAAAGAAAAGAAAAGAAAGAAAAAAAAAAGAAAAAAAAAGAAAAAAAAAAAAAAGAAAAAGAAAGAAAAAAGAAGAATAAGACTGAAAAAGCCTTCATCAGTCAAAGATAAAATGACGAGGAGTACTCGGCAATCGGGGAAGAAAAACACAACGCAATGAGCCTGACGGAGGTTGGACTCATTTCATCGTTATTTTTGTATAACCTCCACTCCAAACTAATTTCACTCTCTTTTTTGATTTATTAATTAATTGGTTTGCTCGCTTGTTGACAGAATCGTTAAACTAATTGACTGACTGATGGGTTGACTGACAAAGTAACCAGCTAACAAAGTAACTAAGACACATAACAAATTTTAAGTGGATGGAAGGATGGTCGTGTGTGTGTGTGTGTGTGTGTGTGTGTGTGTGTGTGTGTGTGTGTGTGTGTACGTGCGTGTGTGCGTGCGTGCATGCGCGCGCGCGTGTATGTGTGTGTGTTTGTTTGTCTGTCTGTATATGTCTGTCTCTGTGTGTGCGCGTGCGCGTGTGTAGGGTTGTTATCAACGGAGAACTAGGTATACACAGCCATTTAAATTTCCAATAACGGATTCGGGTTTCTTTGTATAATGTCTTCCTTTCTGTTGGATGGCTGCATAATTACTTTGCTATTCCGTCACGTCTTATTCTGCGTATCCCTCGGTCTCTATCAGTCTGTCTGTGTCAGTCTGTTTGTCTGTCTGTGTGTCTGTCTGTCTGTCTCTGTGTGGCATGGAAACAGAACGCATGACTGATTGTAATCAAACCAAAAAGCAGATCGTATCACGTCTTCGGTGATATGACGTGTGTGTGTGTGTGTGTGTGTGTGTGTGTGTGTGTGTGTGTGTGTGTGTGTGTGCGAGTGTGCGTGCGTGCGCGTGTGTGTTTGTGTGTGCGTGTGTGTTATGCGTGCGTGTGCGTAAGCGCGCGTGTGCTCGCGTGCGTGTGTGTATATATGGTGTGCATGTGTGTGTGTATGAATGCGTGTTTTTGTGTGCATGTGTGTGGTGTGTGTGCTTGTGTGTGCGCGCAAGTGCGCTTGCTTGCGCGTGTGTGTGTCTGTATGTATGTCCGTGTGTGCGTGTATTTCCGAGCATGTGCGTGCGTCCGTGCGAGTGTGAGACTTCACGCTTGCGCTCAAGACCCGGTGGCTGTGTTGGCGCCTGGTGCTAACGAACTAAATGAATAAATGATCAATCTCACGACAGCACCAGATCAAGTTCTCACATCTGTACCCATTTCATTTTCTGATCCTGACACGTTTTTTCGTTTTCGTCTCTCTCTCTCTCTCTCTCTCTCTCTCTCTCTCTCTCTCTTTCTGTCACTATGTTTCTTCTTTTTTCTCCAACTCTGTCCCTCTGTCTTTTGTGTGTGTGTGTGTGTGTGTGTGTGTGTGTGTGTGTTTGTCTGTCTGTCTGTCTCTCCCTCTCTCTTTTCGGGGATGAATGATAGAAGAAGTGAGATAACAGAGACAGCCAGCCAGCCAGCCAATCAGTCAGCCAGACACAGATACAGAGAAAGACAGACAAACAGAGAGAGAGAGAGACAGACAGACAGACAGACACACCGACAGATAAATACAGACACAGAGAGACAGATACAAGGAGACAAAGACAGACACACAGGCATAGGGACAGACAGTCATAAAATCATTTCAATTGGTAAAAAAGAAATCCGTGCCATCCAGATAATATTCTTTTCTTTCTTTCGTTCTCGATAAACGTTCCTTTCCTTCTGCCTCCGTATTGACACCGTCGTATGATTTCAGCGCTGATTTCTGTCTGCGATTTGGTAATTGGCTTCATGAGAGAAAGCAGGGCAATATTGCTTTCATGAGCCTAACAATGTCGTGTTTGTTCCATGCGAATGGACGAGAGAGAGAGAGAGAGAGAGAGAGAGAGAGAGAGAGAGAGAGAGAGAGAGAGAGAGAGACGGACAGACAGACTGAGACACGGAGAGACAGAGGGAAAGAGACAGAGAGACAGACAGAGACAGAGACAGGAAGGCATAAAACAAACATTCATATGTACAAACAGAAAGACAGATACAGAGAATAATATCAATAGGATAAAAAAAAAAAATCTGTGCCATCTAAGCAATATTCCCTGGTTTTTTTGTTGTTGTCTTTTTTCTTTTTTTTCTTTTCCCACACTGACAAAATGGTCCTTTCTTTCCACCATATTGATATATTATCGGATGATTTCAGCACTGATGTCTGTATGTGGTATGATTAATTGGCTGCATGACAGACAACACAGCAAGGTTTGCACGGTGAGCCTAACAATGCAGTGTTTGTTCCATATGAATGGACGAGAGAGAGAGAGAGAGGGAGAGAGAGAGAGAGAGAGAGAGAGAGAGAGAGACAGAGAGACAGAGACAGAGAGACAGAGACAGAGAGAGACATAGAGAAAGACAGAGAGACAGAGACAGAGATAGAGACAGAGAGAGAGACAGAGAGAAAGACAGTGAGAGAGAGACACACAGAGAGAGAGAGAGAGAGAGAGAGAGAGAGGGAGAGAGAGGGAGTGACAGGCAGAGAGATAGACAGAGAGACAGAATGACAGGGACAGAGAGATAGACAGACAGAAAGACAGAGAAAGAGAGAGAGGGAGAGAGGCAGAATGACAGGGACAGAGAGATAGACAGAGAGACAGAGAAAGAGAGAGAAAGAAAGAGAGTGAGAGAGACAGAATGACAGGGACAGAGAGATAGACAGAGACAGAAAAAGAGAGAGAAAGAGAGAGAGGGAGAAAGACAGAGTGACAAGAGACAGAGAGATAGACAGACAGAAAGACAGAGAAAGAGAGAGAGGGAGAGAGACAGAATGACAGGGACAGAGAGACAGACAGACAGAGAGACAAGCATACAGAAGGAGACAGAATAAAGGAAATCCGCACACTCTAGACGATGTTCCTTTCTCTAATTTTTTTTCTCCCCCCTTACCAGTCTCTGATAAATGCCCCTTTCTTTTCCTCCGCATTCATACCATTGGATGATCGATCCATCACGGATTTTTGAATGTGATATGGCAATGGACATCATGATAGCCAGAATGGGCAGTCATCTTGCTTCAGTGAGTCAAACTTGGTCGTCTTTTCTCCACATGAATAGATAGGGAAGACATAGGGAGAGAGACGTATAGAAATACAGAGAGAAAAGGAGACAGAAAGAGGGAGAGAGATGCAAAGAGAGAGAGAGAGAGAGAGAGAGAGAGAGAGAGAGAGAGAGAGAGAGAGAGAGAGAGATTGACATAGAAATAGAGACAGAAACAGAGAGCGAGACACACAGAGACTGAGACACACACACACACACACACACACACACACACACACACACACACACACACACACACACACACACACACACACACACACACACACACACACACACACACACACACACACAGATAGAGACAGGGAGACAGAGACAGAGAGGGTAGGTGGGGGGTGGGGGGGGGGGGGCAGAGATAGAGACAGAGTGAGTGACACAGATAAAGAGAGGAGAGAGGGAGGGACGAAACGACGGAAAACGAAAATATTATTTGACCAGTGTTTTGCGAGAAGCGCAAATAGAAAAATCCTTTTTTCCCCCCCGCCTAATCCTGGGGTTCAAATTGATTTCTATTTTAAAGCATAAGAGAGAGAGAGAGAGAGAGAGAGAGAGAGAGAGAGAGAGAGAGAGAGAGAGAGAGAGTTACAAATACGGATGCTTCATTCAATAAAGGTCATGGCCTCTCATAAAGGGGTGGTATAGACAAATATTTCAGCGGTAATATATCTTAGATATGTAAAAAAAAAAAAAAGAAAAGAAAAAAAGAAGTTACATGAAAAAGAAATAAACAATCATCAATGTTACATGACAAAGAAATAAACAATCAGCAGCAGCAATTAGTATTTGTAATTCACACAGAACAACAAACGAGGGAAATAAACACACACACTCAACTGCGTTGACTAATTCTATATTCCTAATTATTAAGGCTTTGCACAAGCAAATTGCTTGGTGTTTATTAACGTGTTCCTTAGTGATGACATAAGTAATGACAGTCTGAAACCACCCACAGACACACAGATATACACACACAAGAGAGAGAGAGAGAGAGAGAGAGAGAGAGAGAGAGAGAGAGAGAGAGAGAGAGAGAGAGAGAGAGGGAGCGAGAGCATATAAACTGACAGAGAAGGGGAAGGAGGGAGGGAGGGAGGAGAATGAGAACAGTAAATGTGGGCAGTGTCTCTCTCTCTCCGAATATATATATATATATATATATATATATATATATATATATATATATATATATGTGTGTGTGTGTGTGTGTGTGTGTGTGTGTGTGTGTTTCTATTTTTTCTTTTTTTCTTTTTTGTTTTGTTTTGTTTTGCTTTCCATGACCTCTCTCTGTATATTAATATCTCAGTGCTCCTTTTCCATTCTGCCTCTTCCATGCCCTTTCTTAAGACTGTCTGTCTCTGTCTCTCTGTCTCTGTCTGTCTCTGTCTGTCTGTCTCTCTTTCCCTATAGTTCCTTATGCTTCAAAACAAAAACTAATTCCAACCCCAGGACTGCCGTTCTTCTACTTGCGCTTCTCACAAAACCTTGGGTAAAAAACAACAACAACAATATCTATCTATCTATCTATCTATCTATCTATCTATCTATCTATCTATCTATCTATCTATCTATCTATCTATCTATCTATCTATATCACTGTTCTTATTTTCCTCCCTCTCTCCTTCCCTCTGCCTTTCCGTCTGTCAGTCATTCAGCCTGTCTGTCTCCCTCACACACAAACACTCACATTCTCTGCCTCTCTCTGTTTCTTGGTCTCTGTTCACCTTCTCTCTCTCCTTCTCTCCCTCACAATCTCTCACTCTGATATTTCATTAGTTTGCCATTGCTTTATGTTTTGTTTGTTTTTCTTAATTATATTTTTATATCTTTGTTTTCCTATTTTTACTTGAGGCCAGGGTGAAGAAAGACAAGATGCTGTGTATGCTTATTACTTTTCCTCGTAAATCTCTGTGTGTGTGTGTGTGTGTCTATTTCCGTCTCTGTCTCTCTGTCTCTGTGTCTGTCTCCCTCTCTCTAGGTCACGATATTTCTTTCGGCATGACTTTAGTTTGAATCTTTCGTTTTTTTTTTTTTTTTTTTTTTTGCTTGAGGGATGGGTGAAGAAAGCTGCTGTGTATGGTTATTACTTTCCCTCGTAAATCTCCCTCCCTCCATCCAGCCTCTCTCTCTCTCTCTCTCTCTCTCTCTCTCTCTCTCTCTCTCTGTGTCCGTCATTCAATCGCCCGTTTAGTCTGTTTGTCTGTCTGTCCAACTATCTGCCCATGTGAATGTCTATCCGTCTGTCTGTGTCTTTCCTTATTCCTCCTTCTCTCCCTCCCTCCCCCAACCTCTCTCTCTCTCTCTCTCTCTCTCTCTCTCTCTCTCTCTCTCTCTCTCTATGTGTGTGTCCGTCATTCAATCGCCCGTTTAGTCTGTTTGTCTGTCTGTCCAACTATCTGCCCATGTGAATGTCTATCCGTCTGTCTGTCTGTCTCTCTCTTTCCTTATTCCTCCTTCTCTCCCTCACCATTTCCCTTCAGTAACTCCACCCCCAACTATCTTTCTCTTCTTTCCCTCTAACCTGTCTTTTCCTTGTCTATCGCCCCCCCCCCCCCCCACCCCCACCCCCTCCTTTCCCTTCTTGTTTCCATCACGCTCACCTTTTAACTCTCTCTTTCACTCTCTCTCTGTGTAACTTTGCCTGTCTGTCTATCTGTCTGTGTCTGTCTCTCTCTTACTATCTGTATCTCTGTACATCTATCTGTCTGTCTATCTGTCTGTCACTTTCTCTGTCCAATGGTGACCTCGATATTACCAGGCCAGGTAATGAGGGCAAGGAGGTAGGAGTCGAAAGGGTGCTGCTACTCTTGCTGATTCTGTTGTTGGTAGGAGAACGGAAGAGGAGGGGGGTGGATAAAATACACACACACACACACACACACACACACACACACACACACACACACACACACACACACACACACACACACGCACACACACACGCATACACACACACACACACACACACACACACACACACACACACACACACACTTGCTTTCTGCCACACGCAAACCATAGGCAGCAGTCACGGTTTTTTTTGTTTTTTTTTCAACGTGGCCTTTAGAACTACGAAAACAAGCAAGCATGAAAGAAAGAAGGAAAGAAAGGAAGGGTTATAGCATGGATGGAAAGAAACAGATGGGTAAAAGAGGGAAGAGGGGGGATAGGGGAGAAGGAGGGGAGAAAGGGGGGAGGGTTGAACGGAGAGAGAGACAGAGAGAGAGAGAGAGAGAGAGAGAGAGAGAGAGAGAGAGAGAGAGAGAGAGAGAGAGAGATTCAAAAACTTTATTACTCAAGGATAAAGATTTTGGGCATCGCCCAGAGAGAGAGAGAGAGAGAGAGAGAGAGAGAGAGAGAGAGAGAGAGAGAGAGAGAGAGAGAGAGAGAGAGAGAGAGAGAGAGAGAGAGAGAGATGGATAAATGGATAGATGGATGGATGGATGAGTGAATGCTTTATCATTTATAGGCCATTGCCCCTCAGTTGGTGTCAAAATGAATGTTTGAAAGAAACTAATCATTGACAAAGCATAAAACACTTTATTCGATGGTTTACTTTCAGATACGCAGTGCACAATGCACATCTGTAACACACTCATAATAAATTGTCAAAGTTATACATGTCAAGTTGAACAACAGAACAGCTTAGTACCATCACAGGAAAAAAACATAGCACCATGTCTTCTGTTGTTTTATACTTTTAAATTGTTCAATACTTAAACAGATAATGACATAGGACTGCATATATCTGTTTGATTCCAGTAAGAAAGAAAGAGAGAGAGAGAGAGAGAGAGAGAGAGAGAGAGAGAGAGAGAAAGGGAGAGAGAGGGAGAGAGAAAGAGATAAGACAGAGAAGGAGGAGGGGAAAAGACAGAGAGAGAGAGGGGTACAGGGAATACAAATTACGCTATTTCCTGGTGGGAAGAATAAAGTATTTTTAATAATCTGAATGTAACTGAAAAAGAAAAAAAAAAAGAAAGAAAAAGAGTAATCTTACATGGGTTAACAGCACACACACACACACACACACACACACACACACACACACACACACACACACACACACACGAGTGCATTTTTTGAAATTATGAAAGGAACTAAATAAGTGAAAAAAGAGAATAATTTTACACGGGTTAATAGTTTCTCATATTCAAACACACACATTTACACATAGACGCGCCCGCATAGATAGACAGGTAGGTAGATAGATAGATAGATACATACATACATACATACATACATACATACATGCATACATACATACATACATACATACATACATACATACAGACATACTCATACGCTTGCACGCATATACATACATACATACAATCATACATACATACATACACAGGAGATTGAAAGGGTGTGAGGGTGGGGGGAGGGGGTGTTTGAGGAGACCTGAAGGAGGGGGGCGGGGACGGGGGTGGGGGGTGGGGGGTGGGGGGGGGGTAAGTAAGAAAGGAATGGCCAGACGGTATGGCTGCCACTGTTTGCAGGCCGATCAATACAAACTCTGGTTTCTGGAAACCCTCCCACCCCCTCTCTCCCCTCCCCTCTCTCTCTCTCTTTCTCTTCTCTCTCCCCCTTTCTCTCTCTCGCTCAGCTTGAATTCCGTTAAATGTTCTATTCTTAACAATATACATCAACTCAACT
>NC_134876.1:10907598-10912598 GCF_041734735.1 Babylonia areolata | reverse complement strand
ACACACCTATAAGCACATCATCACTACAGCGGTAACGACAGACAGCATACCTTCAGCAGACAGTCTCTCTTTTTGTGAAGAGGTGTTACCTCACAGAGGAGTTGCTGCCCAGAGTTGACGAGAATCTGGACGGAGAGATGCGGTCGTCAGCCATTTCCCTTTACATAGTACGGGGGGAAAGCTAGAGAGGCGCGGTGTGGCGTATGCATTGTCTTGTGCCAAGAAGAGACAATCGTTGCTTAACGAGAGGCACAGAATAGGCAGACACACACACACACGCACACACACACACACACACACACACACACACACAAAGCAAAAAAAAAAAAAAAAAAAAAAAATGTTAGTACATGGGCAGTGATGACATGGTAATTACCTCTGTGACGTAGGTCTGAGTGAGTTCGTATCTCCCCCCCCCCTCTCTCTCTCTTTCTCTGTGCGCGCGCGCATGCGCATACATGCTACATCCGCGCTTCTGCTCTTTTGTGTTGTTGGTTCTATGCTTTTTTTTTCCAGTTACCATAATGATCGTTCACGTGATCGTATGTAGTATCGCCTCGTGTTTGCATTTTAAGAAATATGTCTTCTTCTTCTTTTTTTTAAAATTTATTTTATTTTATTTTTTTAAATGATTGCGATTCCAGCAATGCTTTCGCAAATGAAAATGAACAACAAACACGAAAACAATAATAGCCATCATCATCATTAACTATCATACTAATGGTGATAATTATCAACAACATAATCATAATACAGTTCTTGAATACTGAGGGAGGGAGGGAGGGGAAGGGAGGGAGGGAGGGATATATATATATATATATATATATAGAGAGAGAGAGAGAGAGAGAGAGAGAGAGAGAGGGGAGGACAGAGAGGGATGAGAAAGAGAAATGAGATAAGAAAGAGAAAAAAACTGGGGGATGGACGTGGGGGTGCTCTCTCTCTCTCTCTCTCTCTCTCTCTCTCTCTCTATCTGTGGTTGTGTGTGTGTGTGTGTGTGTGTGTGTGTGTGTGTGTGTGTGTGTGTGTGTGTGTGTGTGTGTGTGTGTGCGCGCGCACCTCTCTCTCTCTCTGTCTATCTGTTTGATTATCGCTCCTTGATAAAGAAAAAAAAAAAATCAAATCCTAGTTTCAACTTTGGTTACAACTCCAGGCTGTGGGATGGTGGCCCCGTGGTAATGACACCAACGTGGAAGCGAGTGTCCACTGGTTCCAGTCCCATACATATCTACGGACCGGGATTTGTACTCCCCCTTCCACTGTTGGTAAGGTGGTGTGAGTGCTGGTCAATTCGGATATGACGGCATGCACTTTGCAAACGTAAAACATCCCATAGCAAAGGTACAATACAATACAATACAATACAATGTAATGCAATGCAACATTCTTCACTTCTTCATCAAAGGCTTTATGATATGAAAACACAACATAGTTAAATTCTGTATTGACGTAAGTTAGTTTTCTCATACAAAAAAAAAAAGCCTTTCTTTCATCCCCGGTGAAAATTATTATCTGATTCATAACAACAATGTTCAGCTCATCGACAGACCTTTCACTTAGCACGCATACAAACGATTTACCTGCTGTTTTTTCTTTTTTTTTTCTCCAATGATTTAGGTCTCGACATCGTTTTTCACCCCTTTGAACAACTTGATAACCAAAACACGTTTCGCATTTGTTTTTTTTTTTTCCTTTTCGTGTTGCTATTACCCTGCTAACCACACTTCACAGCTTTCATCGAACTGACATAAAAAAAAGAAAGAAAAAAGAGAAAAGGATAAAAAAAGAAAAAAAAAGAAAAAAAGAAAAAAAGAAGAAGAGATAAATGTTCTAAAACGACACCACGTGAAATAAATCATCTGTTTTGGGACATATGCTCTAGAAGGAGACGGAGAGGAAATTAGTCACGGGGAGGAGGGGGGGGGGGGAGGGGGCGAGGGGAGGGGAGAGAATGGATGATTGGGAAAGGGGGAGGAGGAGGAGGAGGGGGGTGGGAAGCGGTGACTGGACATGAGAATTGTCGGTTGTCCAGTTTGTGTGTGTGGAGCTGCTGATGTCATTTGCAGGCTATCTGGGGCCTGGCGCGCACGGGAAGAAAAAAAAAAAAAAAAAAAAAGCAGAAGAAAAAATAAAAGAAAGGCAGAGATAACGTCTAAAAGCAACTACAGTTGGGAGTGAGAGAGAGTTGTGGTGTTTGTGTGTTGATGCGATGTCACCTCGTGTGTGCGTACGTGCGTGCGTGCGTGCGTGCGTGCGCGCGCGCGCGCGCGCGTGTGTGTGTGTGTTTGTGCTGGGTGTGGAGAGAGAGAGAGTGAGTGAGAGAGAGAGAGAGAGTGAGAGAGAGAGAGAGAGAGAGACAGAGACAGAGACAGAGACAGACAGACAGACGGACGGAGGAACGGAGGGAACGCGCACACACACTCTGCATCCCCCTTCCCCTCCATACCTTAGCGCTCTCCCCCCTCCGCCCCCCCCCCCCATCCCCCGCCCCCTCCAGCCTAACACAGTCACTTTCATTGTACTTCCCACTTTTTCCCTTCATTGTTTAAGGCGGAAGAACTAAGTAACTCTGAAAGTATGAAAAACACCGATCAAATCGAATAACACACACACACACACACACACACACACACACACACACACACACACACACACACACACACACACACACACACACACACACACACACACACACACACACACACACACACACACACACACCGGATGAAAAAAATTGTCTGGCAGCAATATGCACATTGTCACAAGAAAATGTAATTGTAACTGGGGCGGAAGAGAGAAAACCCAATGGAATAGTGTCTAGGATCATTTTCATTTATTCAGTTATTGATTCTTATTTTCACCATTCCTTTCTATTCTTTCCCTTGTTTCTTTTCATTTTCGTCTTTTTTTTTTTTTTTAACTTTCGTTATTTTTCTGTTTCTTCTTTGTTGCCATCGTTTCCTTCATTCAGTTTTATCATTTCAGTAGATTTATCGATTTTCTTTTGTCTTCTCTTTCTTTCCTTTCTTTCCTTTCTTTCAGTTTTATCATCATCCCAGTAGAGTTGTACCCCGAATTAGTTTTAACTATTTAATTTTCTTCCATCTATTTTTCTTTATATTACTCCCCGCCCCTCCCCCCCCCTGCTCTCGCTAGCTTACTTTCTTTACTTCCCTTTCGTCCTTCCCGTTTTATATCTTTCTTGCTTTCTTTCTTTCTTTCTCTCTTTCTTTCTTCCCTTCCTTCCTATTTTCCTTGCTTGTTTCTTTACTTCTTTCTTTCTATTTTTTATTTGTCGTTCAATTTAACCCCACCCCATATTTCTTGTCCACCACATTGAATCTCTCCTAACTGAAGACTGAGGAAAAACTAAAAAAGAAGGCTCAAATACGTAAAGACAAAAAGGAAAAGAAGAAGAAGAAGAAGAAGAAGAAGAAGAAGAAGAAGAAGAAGAAGAAGAAGAAGAAGAAGAAGAAGAAGAAGAAGAAGAAGAAGAAGAAGAAGAAGAAGAAGAAGAAGAAGAAAACATGGGTGTGAAGATTTTTCTTGTTTCCGTTCGGCCAGTGATAAATCTGTTATCCTCAAAGGGCTTCCGTGCCAGTGCGTGTAACTCTACAGTGTCAGGTTAAAAACAACAACAACAAAACAACAACAACAACAACATATAACTCTCTGAGACAAAGAGCGTCCATTTTGTACGTTCAGTTGTTTGCTTGGTCGTCTATTTATCTACACACACACACACACACACACACACACACACACACACACACACACACACACACACACACACACACACACACACACACACATATATATACTTATTCTCTCTTTTCTCATTCATGTTCAGTGGTGTTGGTTTCATTAATTTTCAAATGTACAATCTTGGGCATCACCGCACTGAATAATTTTAAATCCCACCCCTGATTTCTGCCTAAATCACTTTCTGTTCATGCCTTCCCTTCTTTCTTTCTTTCTTTCTTTCTATCTGTCTTTCTCCAATCCTATTTTCCTATGCTTGAGCCTTTGTCTGTCCGTCTGTCTGTCTGTCTGTCTGTTTATCTCTTGGCATAATTTGAAATTTCCTTCCGTAATGTTTATGCATTTTATATTGAGTGTTTGCTATACTTTCTCTTGCTTATGAGGACAGGATGAAAACAAGCCTAATATGTTTATTCATTTTTTTCCCCCCACTCATTCATACTATGTGTGTGTGTGTGCGTGTGTGTGTGTTACTCGCTTCCGTTCCGTACAGATGTGAGCGATGTTGTGTCTCTCAGTTTGACGCTGTGTTATACTCGTACATTATACATGTATTAAGTATTCAGTATAACTACATTTATATGCGTACATGTTTGTGTGTCTCTTAGAACAACGGCAGATGTGTAAGTCGGCCAAAGTGCTAATATCTTCACCGTTGGAAAATAAAGATTCATTCATTCATTCTCTCTGTTATCTCTGTGTGTGTGTGTGTGTGTGTGTGTGTATATATATATATATATATATATATATATATATATATATATATATATATATATATATATATATATATATATATATATATATATGTATCTTGATCTCTCCTTTTTTTAATTTGCATTTTTCACCCCACCCCACATCTCTCTCCAGCGACATTTTTTTTTTATCTCTGCCTTTGATCTCAACCCCTCTCTCCTACCCCTCCCCTTCCCTCTCTTACTCTCCCTCTCTCTCTTTCAACACATCTTTCTGTATCTGACTCTCATCCCCCCCCCCTCTCTCTCTTACGCTCCCTCTCTCTCTCAACACATCTTTCTGTATCTGACTCCCATCCCTCCTCTCTCTCTCTCTCTTACTCTCCCTCTCTCTCTCAACACATCTTTCTGTATCTGACTCCCATCCCCCCCCCCCCTCTCTCTCACTCTCCCTCTCTCTCTCAACACATCTTTCTGTATCTGACTCCCATCCCCCCCCTCTCTCTCTCTTACTCTCCCTCTCTCTCTCAACACATCTTTCTGTAT
>NC_134876.1:10900098-10902598 GCF_041734735.1 Babylonia areolata | reverse complement strand
TATTTTTTTAATAAACGTTCATTGCCAGTGCATTGTCTTTATGTTTGTTTTCCCTCTGCAGATCTACGCTAGTCTTTTTCGATTTTTGCACGTTGTTACGTTTCGTCTGTCCATCCTCTTCTGTTCAATGACATGCTAAAAGCGTTTCTTCGTTCCGTCGTGAAACAGAGAAAGACGGAGTGTATACATTCCTGAAAGTCATTGCAGATGGTGACGACCTGTATTCCTAAAGCTCACTACATACCTAGCCTTTCATTCCTAAAAAATTCATTGTACACCTAGGCGTGTATTCCCCAAAACTCATTGCAAACCTAAGCTTGTATGTATTCCAAGAGCTTATTGAAGACGGAGGCTTGTATTCTGAAAATTCAGTGCACACCCACGATTGTATTTCAAGGCTTCTTTGCATACATTGGCTTGTATGCATTCCTGGAGCTCCAGACAGACAAAGCCTTTGTATTCCAAGAGCTCAGTGCGAACCTTAGCTTGTATTCTTAAAACTCATTGCAGACCTAAGCTTATGTTCCAGAAAAATAAGTTATTGCGGTGCAACGCCTGTATAACAAAACCAGAACCAAAAAAAGCTCACTAAAAACAAACAACAAAAAAAAAACAAAACCACACCAAAACTAACTCAGTGTGGGTCCTGATAAATTGATCCGAAAACTCAATGGAGACCTAGGGTTGTATGTTTTCCTGAATCACATTGCACACGTGTGTTTGTATTTCCAGACGTCAGCGAACTGATCTTGTATTCCTAAACCTCACTGCAGACGCAGGCTTGTATTTCGAAAACGCATTGCAGACTGCACTTGTATTCAAACAAACGCTTTGCAGACCAAGGTTTGCATTCGTAAAACCCAGTTAACACACACACACACACACACACACACACACACACACACACACAGAGCTGCAGGTTTTCAAAACAGCAGCGATGATAATGCAGTAAAATGTGCAGTGAACAAAATAAACATTGGAAACTTACAGAGAAATGCAACAGTTAAACATATTTTTTTTGTGTTTTTAAAAATATTTTTTAACGGTTTCTGTCGCGACACACAAAGCTGATTAATAGGGGAAGAAGTGTCTGCCGTGACCTATTTTTGAGATGCCCGAGTGACCCAGTTCCGCACAGATATTTCCCTCATAGATTTGGTGCCAAGCACTTGCCATCCGCACACAAACTTCCGTTGCAGAGTTTGTTCAAACGATCGTGCCGCCTCTTCTCGTCCTGAATTAGATCACCACATGACTGCCCGATCGACACTTTGAAAGGGTAAAAGAGATAGGGTTACTTCGTGACAGCTGTCGTTATCTGATTCAATCTTGTTTTTTTTTTTTTTTGTTTTTTTTGTTTTACTCTATTCTATCTTATCTTATTTTCTTTCATTTTATTTTATCTTATTTCACTGATTTATTGAATTTAAGCGAGTTGTAATCGCTCTCGATTTCAGTTGCCTTTTTTTTTCGACATCGATTTCCAGGGTACTGCATAAGCGATGCGATAGGGATGTATAAACAAACAAACAAACAAACAAACGAATGAATGAACAAATAAATAAATTCATTAATATACAAATAAACATATACACAAGTGGGTGAAAGAATAAATAAATAAATAAATAAATAAATAAAACAATGACATGTCCAACACACACACACACCCCACTTTACTTTTTTTTTTTTTTTTTTTTTTTTTTTTTTTTTTTTTTTTTGTTTTTTGTGTGTGTGTGTGTGTGTGTGTGTGGGGGTGTATAGTGTCGTGTGTTTGGAAAAGGCACTCGATTCTGTTTTCCTCAGTCGGCCAGGGTGTGTGAATGGATACCTGACGGTTGGGAAAGGTTAAAACGGCGGAAGGAGAGGTCTGGGCCCAGCCTTCCTGTACCGCGGCCTGGACACAGACACAGTCGACATGAATTCACTGCCCAGGTGGCTACAGAATCTTTATTCAGCCTCGATTGGTTAAGGTGCGATTATCCCTCTCCGGTGGTTTAGTCTGCGTGACGCCTTGAAATTCCACACACGGCACACAGTTAGATTTGCATTCAGCCAACAACAGCTGATGACGCCGATAATGAGTTTAAGGTTCTGGTACCGATGATGATGATAATGATGATGATGGTGGTGATGATGATGATGATGATGAATTAATATGTTGCTGGTGCTTGTGACGACGACGACGACGACGACGATGACGACGACGGTGTTGTTGAAGACGGCGTCGATGACAGCTGATAACAGCAACGGCGATGATGATGTCGCAGTTGTTGAAGTGTTAGTCATCTGTCCATTACGCTGTTTATGACGCACGGGCACGCAAGTCAGTCTCTTAAGGCTTATGCAACACCGGCATGAATATTCATTATGCTGTGGACATCGATATATCATTTACACTTCTTCCTGCTGGCTTTAGCTCGGAGTGAAGAGGGGTTACATAAATCTCTGTGAAGTGGAGAGGCGGTGTGCGTGCGTGCGCGCGCGTGTGTGTGTGTGTGTG
>NC_134876.1:10877598-10892598 GCF_041734735.1 Babylonia areolata | reverse complement strand
CACACACACACACACACACACACACACACACACACACACACACACACACGAAAATTTCGGAAAAATCTCCCCCCCCCCTTACCCACCAGGCGCCGTTGACGAGATTCAAACCCGGAACCCTCAGATTGAAAGTCCCACGCTTTAACCATTCGGCTATTTGCTCTCTCTCTCTCTCTCTCTCTCTCTCTCTCTCTCTCTCTCTCTCTCTCTCTCTCTCTCTCTCTCTCTCTATATATATATATATATATATATATTATGTATTTACTTACATGTCTATTCATTTATCCTTTTAGATGCATATCTTTCTCTTTCAAACTGTCCGTGAACCTATACGACTACCTATTTCAAGATCATTATCAACCAGAAAAGCTGCCACTGAAGAGAGAAAGCAAAAGCTCCAGTCATCACCAGCTTGTCGTGCTTTAACTCTCTCCATACGAACGGCGAAAGAGACGACGGTAACAGCGGTTCACCCCAATTACCATCATCAAAATATTGCAAGCGGAAGGCTCTTATGCTGAAGAGGTGAATGTTGACAAAGAATACCACAATTCTGACGACGGAAGCTAAATGTTGGGTCATTCAGACACCCACTGGACATCCGAGGGGTCTGTGTAGAGGAGAAGAGAGGACTGGCCGTACTGAGTGAGTTAAAACTCATTCTTTTCCCCCAACATACAATTTCCTTACATTATTATGTTCATACACTGGAAGCTCACTACCAATATGCCTTTCCGTATCGTGTTTAATTCACCAAAATCAACAGGAAATAGAAGTTGTGTAAAATATGACCATCTTTCAAAACGTGAAAGAAAGCTATAAGGCTCATAACGTTTCCGGTATTTACAAAAAACACACACACCATATTTGCTTGCTTCTCACAATCACAATACACAAACTTTACTGTCTATACTTGGTACAGAGATTTTCTTTTTGGCAGCAGCACATGTCCAACATAAGAAGTAAACAACAAACAAATAAAATGAATAGAAAATAAAAAGATAAATTAAATGGCACCAAATGGAAATAGCTATATACAAATATACAGATTACTGAAATTCAAGTGCCTCTCTATTTCAGTCAGCCAAGCTGCATTGCACATCTTCCCCCCGCACCCCCCCCCCCCGCCCCACACACACACACATACCACGCGCACACACATACACACACACACTCTCTCTCTCTCTGTATCTCTTTTCACAAAGTATGCAACTACAAAGATCGTAGTTCATTTAAAAATCAAAATTAATATCACCAGAGTAAGACAAGAATTAAACCAAAAAGCTGCACTTCCACAAAAAAAGAGGCATCACAGAAGAACAACTTTCATTCATTCATACTAATCAAAAGCCCTAACACAACTTCTTCACCCCCCCCCATCCTCTCCCCCACACACCCATAACCCACACTCCCCCTCCTTTGGAAAATACCTACAGGCCTAAGCATAATCGACCCCCCCACCTCCACCCCACCCACACACACACACACACACACACACACACACACACACACACACACACACACACACACACACACATTTTCATCCTTCCATTAAAAAACAAAACAAAACAAAACAAAAAACAAAACAAAACAAAACAAAAAAACAAAACAACCCCCACTCCCCAAAAAACAAACAAACAACAACACCAAAACCGTTCTGCCATTTTTTCCAGATTCAGCCACGTTTGACAGAAACAGGGAGTGATGGCACGAAGGGAAAACAGGAAGACGAAGACAGACAGTTTTGGCACTGGAGAAAAAAAAAAAAAAAGAAAGAAAGGCAAACAGACAGTGACTGCACTGAACAAAAGCAGAGAGATACAGACAGTGACGACACTAAACAGAAAGGGAAAGACAGTGATGAATTGGACAGAAACACACACACACACACACACACACACACACACACACACACACACACACACACACACACACACAAACACACAGACGCTTCAGACATTACTAATTGACATTGTCCTATCTACAGCCCTTTTGTCAAGGGGACATAATTCTCAATTGCAGCGTCGTGTACTGAACGAAAAAAAAACAAAACAACCCCCCCAAAAAAAAAACAAAAAAAACAAAACAAAACAAAAAAAAAACCAAACAAAAACACACAAAAAAACAACTAGAAACAAAACAAAAACAATGAACAGTAAATAAAACAATTCTTGTCAATAAGCTTTTCTAGAACAAGGTGAATTAATTGTTTATAGATGCATGTGCCCAATACAAGCACACATACATCATCTACACACACACACACACACACACACACACACACACACAGAGAGAGAGAACCCACAGTGGAAGAGTAGACAAGAAACAGAGAGAAACAGAAACAAACTAAAACTTCGTTACACCGGAGAGATGGAAAAAGGGAGAAAGAAAAAGACACTGGCATTGCACAAAAACATACATGAACATACAGTGAAGGAACAGGAGAGAGAGAGAGAGAGAGAGAGAGAGAGAGAGAGAGAGAGAGAGAGAGAGACAGACAGACAGACAGACAGACAGACAGAGAGAAACAGAAAGAAACGGAGAGAGCGAGACAGAGTGACAGAGAGAGGGTGATTGAGAGGGAGGAGATAGAGTCAATGATAAGAAAGAGATAGAGAGAGACAGACAGAGACAGACAGAGAGAGAGAGAGAGAAACAGAGAGACAGAGTCAGAGATACAGAGAGGGAGAGAGAAACCGAAAATGACCTCATTGGAGAGGAACAGAGAAACAGAGGAAGTGAACGAAGAGAAGAGGACCAGGAAGCTAAGTCTGGAGCTACACAGACTGGAGAAACAGACGATGGCTGTTCCTGGGAAGAGGAAGGGAAAACAAACAAGCAAAGGAGGGAGGTGTGCAAATAGAGAACACAGACAGCCCCGCCACTGGACGGAAACAGACAGGGAAGGCAGTGGTGGGACACCCTGGCAAACACCTTGCCTGCCAGTCCCTCTGCTTGCACAGTGTCCCCTAGGCAGACAGACAGAGAGACGAGCAGTCAGCGATAAGGGGACCACAGCAAACTTTGCTCCATCCCAACTGCATGTGTTCAACTAGGAGGCGGGACACAAAAATCGATTTAGGACCTTGGAAGAGAGAAAGAGAGAGAGAGAGAGAGAGAGAGAGAGAGAGAGAGAGAGAGAGAGAGAGAGAGAGATTCCTGTCGGGATTTGGGATGGGAGAGGCATGTAACATAAGAGGAGAAGCCGATAAACTGTGTGAGAAAAGTACAAGTGTACGTGCCGGTTTCTAAAGAAGCAAATCATAGCTGAGCTGACAGACACGAAACACGTTTTAGGACAAGACAACACAAATGTAATTTTATTAAAAAAAAAGAAAAGAAAAAAAAAAATCCCAACCAGGACAAACTCGAAGCCGACACTTACATTTTCACACGTGCTTTGCACCATCCCGCCACGCCATCCCAGGTGGCGCTGTATCCGACGCCATGTACAGCTGTCTTGAGGAGTTTACCGTAACCTCAGTATATCCATGACGTCACTAAATGGTGCGGCGGAGTTCACATATTGCTGACGGACGCAAAACCCCTTGATGGAAAAACTAGGGCGAAGAGAATGCAGACATGCTGATCACATACGCCTGTGTTCATATCCACATACATAATACGACATTAGACAGATATGTCACACATGATGATACACTGCGTCCTTATTTCCATACATAACATGACTGCAGACAATTACGTCACAAATGATCGCTTCCGTCCATATTTCCATGCGCGATGTTTCTTATTTCCATACACAAACACGCTCCCCTGAGTCCGTGATAGAAACGAATGGCGGGTAAAATGGGAAGAGATAATGGCCGAACAAAGTGAACGATGTCCATCAGTCTAGGAGGGGAACTGCCAACAAACTGCCTCATCTCCACCGCCGTTCCCGTTCCGATGGGGGCAGAGACTGCTCGCTCTTGTTGACACAGACAAGCTTATCGTCGGACGAACAGGGAGCAAGTTTATCATCAAACAGCCACAGAGCTGCTCCATTATCCAGGAGAGCGCCAATTGGTCTTTCCTCAAACATGGAGGTCGTGTAGGAGGCGAAGAGAAGCGAGAAGGTCGTGCGAGAAAGCGGTTGTTCCCCCCTTGCGTCCCCTCCTCCACCGTGCGTGCCTTGCTTGGGTCCAGACAGGAAGTGCAAACAGACGTTCACGGCTTTCCCAGCGTATCCATCACTGCTGCGGCGGGCTGTGACCGCCTCCTGGAAACACAGCCCCAAAGCGTCGAGGGGCGACCTGAATCAGCTAATGGTATGCATGGCTTTGACAAATGATATTAAGCGGGCAGCGGGGCTTGGCACCCCTGGAGACTGCAGTGAACGGCGTTATTTTCTGCAGGGAATAGGTGGACTGGGAACTCAAGATTGCTTGCTCACTCCCTTCGCCTCGCCTCTTTCATTTTCAGCTCGTCTCCTCTCTTCCCCAGCAAAGCAAGTTCCTGACCTGCAAGAGGTCGACAGCATCAAGACACTGCCTGTCGGTGAACGGCTGTCACTCTGCTTTAATCAGGCAGCGTGTGACATCTCTCTTCCAGAGGCCGACCACACGCCTAACTAACTCACGCCCTGATGTACAGCGATGTAGATGAGGAGAAAAACGCTCTCCGCACTGGCATCAAAAGGTCACGTGAACTAAATGTCACCGTCTTTGTCGAGATGAACACACAATGGGAAAATGTAGCTGCGTTTGTCTTGTAACGAGTTCCAGACGGTTCAGTTACCTGATCGTGTTTCTGTGGCTTCGTTAAAGCAGTTACGTCACGCAGAAAACGGAGTGATTTTCTTAGTGTCGTCTTACAATGAGCAGCAGTAAGGATGGAGGCCATGTGAACAGAGAACTGCAACGCACGTGAAAAAATCATATGATCAGGAAGTAGTTTAAAAAACAAAACAAATCAAAAACGCTTTCTTCCACAGCGAATACCGTATCTTTTCTTTTCTTTCCAATCTATTTCATCAGCTTGACTATTTTATCGTTGTACATCTTTTCATGCAGACAAAGAGGAACGTGATGAGAACAAAATATATTATTTAAGACTCCTGATACATCAATCTAAGCTGCAGCTAAAGTTAACAAGGGTAATTATTGGCCGTAAACTTGAATTCATTCAACAACAAAAACATGTGGCATCAAAATAAAGCGCACGCGCACATACACACACTTGTGCACAAGCAAGCAGTTTTTAACACATAGCTTAAAAAAAACAAATCTAATGAAAAGAGTTGCACTGTGTTATTAACCACACAAGGTATAGATATGTGTCAAAAGGGACCACAAAAACCACACACACAACAACCAACCAACCAAACAAACACAAAACCACAACAACAACAAGAAACAACAACACGAAACAAAGCAAGTACAACTGAATCATTCGGTGTGCATCAGTGAAAAAAAACAACAACAAAAAACAGTCGACAACGGAAAGATCCACGCATCAGAATAGTGGCACGTGACAGAACGGAACTGCGTACGGTTCAGTTTAACCCGCAGCTTCATTCCAGGTTGCGCATACGATTTTAAATCACAGAACTAAAGAATAAAAGAAGATAAACAAAAAAGAAAACGAAAAAATATAAGATAAAAACAAAAACAAAAGAAAACAACAGAAGCAAATAGATAGATACTACACAAAAACGACATCAGTTGATACTGCAGTTTAACACCAGGATGCGCAACTGATGTGAAATCAGGGAAAATACATGCTACGGCGACGAAGAAACCTGAAGCTTAAGATACCCACACAGAAATAAGGATATTCGCACGGTTTGATGTCACGAAAACTGCGTATTAAAGTGACGGTGAAACGTGCAGAACAACCCCCCCCCACCGCACAGAAAGGACGGGTGCGCACACGATCTCAAGCTCCACATAACTCACTGCCTTTCAGCCACACAACCTCCACAAGGCAACCAGCCCCGCTCCGCCTTTGGCTTCAATGAGGACTGCCATGTCGGAGTCCGGAGTGTCCAAGTAACTGGGTTGGCCGGACAATTACCTGCTGATCCTCTGGGTCCGGGCCGAGGAGGTGGGTCTGTGCCTGCTGCCCCATTCACTCCTAAGTAGATTTGTGTCTTTGTTATTGTCGCTGGACAAGCACGTGCCGCTAGAGAGTCGTCAGAAAATAGTATGGTGAGATGCAGACGTAAATAAAACGAATATCCAGTTGTTGGTGTTTTTTTTTGTTTTTGTTTTTTTAAAACTGCTCCCCTCTCCCTACCCTCCCCCCCCACTCCCCTCTCGCAGTGGTATCAGCTTGTATATAAACTCATTTCTTGAAATCGACGTATTTTTAATTGCACACCGGGGCAAGTACCATGATTTAAACAAGATATAACTCGATATATTGAAAGTTTTTTTAATTTTTTTTTTTTTTTACTATTCTAATCAGATCTATAGTTCGGCAGATGCGATTCCATATTGTGGCATACTTTTATGAAAAAAAATATAGAAGATAAGAACACAATGGCAAACGCACTCATCACGCGTGTGAAAGAGCCTTCGGGAAGTAGAGCAGAAATCAACCATCTGCTATATAACTTGAAAGGTCTACCGCCTCTTCCCACACAAGCCACTGGAGAACCATTTTGTCAAAACCATGTCAATGAACCTCCAACTTACACAGATAAATAAAACTATCACTGACTGTGGAAAGGACAAAGAATAAGAACGGAAAGACGAGGACGAGTTAGAATTATAGAAAGAAGACAAAATAACGGGGGAAGCGGAAAAAAACAACAACTTAGTAGGTGGAAGAAGAAGAAGAAGAAGAAGAAGAAGAAGAAGAAGAAGAAGAAAAGAAAAAAAAGAAGAAGGAGGAGGAGAAGGAGGAGGAGGAGGAAGAAGAAACAAAAACAGCAGCACCAGCAGCTGCAATAACAATAGCAATCGTGAATTATTATCATCATTATGATTATTATCATCATTAGTAGTAGTAGTAGTAGTAGTAGTGGTAAGAGCAGCAGCAGCAGCAGTAATAGTAGCAGTAGTAATAATAGTAGAAGAAGAAGAAGAAGAAGACGGTGGAGAAGAACAAGAACAAGAACAAGAACAAGAACGAAACTAATAAGCAACAAAGACAAGAACAAGGAAAAAAAAAAAAAAAAAAAAAAGAACAACTTTAGACGCCACTTCAATTTCATAGAAATCTGAGAGGCTGCAGCAACGAAGGCAGGGACGGGGGACACATATAAGTACAGCAGGATTGCTGCTGCTGCTGCTGCTGCTGCTGCTGTAGCGGCAGGGAATCCTGTGCTGACGACGCTTACCTCGTTGGCATAGTTTCTTCTCTCTCACTCGCTCTCTCGTCACACTGCTGGCAGTGACCTGATTTCTTTTTGAGCAGTTCTAATTGTTGACTGGTTGAAAATCCGTCCACCCCAGTAGAGTCAACAGGTCAAGAAAGAATTGAAACAATCCGCACTTAGTAAATACATTGATGAATTGAAATAAATAAACTGTATAATAAATGCTTACACAAAATTAATAAGTGCACAAATAAACGCATACATAAGAGCATCAACGAATAAACAGGCGCGTAGATAAGCGCAGAAATAAATAAACAAACAGATGAATACATGAATAGATAAATGAATAAATGAAGTGGTAACAAACCGTAGGTGCAGTAACTAAACAGTACACATAAAAACAAACCTACAGACATACAATACATCCGTATGGATTTAAGCTGCAATATTGTGAAGGCTTTGCACCTTACTAAATGATGTTGTTTGCAAGATATCTTTGCTGTCGGTTTCCAAACGTATGAACCTTACTGAGAGCATAAAACAAAACAGAAAAGGTCGTCTGAAACATATGCACTGACTGAGAGAGAGAGAGAGAGAGAGAGAGAGAGAGAGAGAGAGAGAGAGAGAGAGAGAGAGAGAGAGAGAGAGACAGACAGACAGACAGACAGACAGACAGACAGACAGACAGAGAGTGAGAGACAGACACACAGACACAGAAAAAGGAAAAAAAAAAACCCCACAAAAAACCCAACAGCAACAAAAAGACGAGAAGACAAGAAGAGAAGGGACAGAGACAGAAAGATAGGGACACACACACACACACACACACACACACACACACACACACACACACACACACACACACACACACACACACACACACACACACACACACACACACACACACAACACACACACACACACACACACACACACACACACACACACACACACACACACACACAACACACACACACACACACTCACACACACACACACACACACACACACATACAAACACACATACAAACACACACACACACACACACACACACACACACACACACACACACACACACACACACACACACACACACCAAAGGAGACGAGAGGAGAGGGGATGGGGGTGGCGGGCAGAAGGAAATTCGAATGCTTTACTGAGGTAAAAGGATGAGCAACAGGCTTCTTTTCAATGTACGCACACACACACACACACACACACACACACACACACACACACACACACACACACACACACACACACACACACACACACACAGACGGGGACGGAGATAGATATGGCGTGGGGTGGGGGGTTTGAAAATCAAATGTTCCATTGAGATAAAAGGCTGAGGAACAGATTTCTTTTCACTGCACACACACACACACACACACACACACACACACACACACACACACACACACACACACACACACACACACACACACACACACACACACACACACACACACACACACACACACAAATAAAACAAAACCTACATTGACGAAAGAAAGCCAAAAAGTAGAGAAGGAAAAGAAGAAAACTACAAAAAGAAAAACATGAAGAAGATGAAAAAGGTGTAGTGGGAGGAGAAGAACGAACAAAAAACAAAGAAAGACAAAACAAAAGAAGAAGAAAAGAAAAAAAGAGCAGAGAAGCCCATCATATTGATGAAATTAACTTCGCATCTTAAATGGTGAGAAAGAAATCCAATGTAGATTGAAAAGAAAAAAAACAAACAGAAACCCAAAGAGTGAGAGAGTGGGAGAGAAGGAGAGAGAGAGAGAGAGAGAGAGAGAGAGAGAGAGAGAGAGAGAGAGAAGAGAGAGAGAGAGAGAGAGAGAGAGAGAGAGAGAGAGAGGGGGGGAGTATGGAGGGATCGAGGGAGAAAGATGGCGGGGGAGACTCGCTGAAACCTAACCCTATAATTTATCTCTCTCTCTCTCTCTCTCTCTCTCTCTCTCTCTCTCTCTCTCTCTCTCTCTCTCTCTCTCTCTCTCTCAACATGTAGGTATCCAATATATTTAAACTCAGCAGTAAGATGTATGAAATATGGGTTAAAACTGATTGAAATGGAAGACACAAGACTACCAAAGAAAGCATATAATATGTTATATGACCTAGATGCTGGAGGCAAGGTAAATTGAGCGACTAAAGTTAAAGTAAAATTATGCGAATGAGGATTCGGGTATGCGTGGATCAACCAAGGCGTTGGGAATGTAAGTCCATTTTTACAGATGTTTCGTGAGAAACTTGTTGAGTGTAGGTGGCAAGAATGGGGTGCCCACATTCAGGACAGTAATATATTTGATTTGTATCGACAGTTTAACTTGCTGCACTGCATTCCAACATATATTTTAATGAAAATGGATAAGCACTTAAAAAAATATTTTGACAAGATTTAGATTCGGGGTATCTGATATAACTGTTCATCGTTTTCTTTACAGACCACATATTGACAGTGAACTTATTTCTTCATTATGTAATGATACACGGGAAAGTGAAGTTCATTTTGTATTTTGCTGTGCTGTGCTTGGATGATCTTAGAGAACAATCAGTTCCTAAGAAGTATTACAGCCAACCTTCTGTATTCAAACTTACATTGCTATCGGCATCTATCAATGAGAAGGTTGTCAAACAATTTGCCATTATATTTGTATAAGGCGTTTCGGATTCGTTCTATCTGTTGTGCGTAACGCGTATTGTGATTCTGTTTGTTGAATCCAGTGTTTAATGTACGATTGATGTAATGTTTTCACACCACCCCCTTCATGAGGGACTATGGCCAATTATGAAAAAAATATTCGCATTCGCATTCGCTCTCTCTCTCTCTCATTCTCCCCATCTCTATTTCCCTGTAATTAAAAGACGACTCTGTTAACCAAACTGGATGGCAGATGAAGCTTCAACTCCTAAAGCCCTTTTCTGTATTAAAAAAAAAAAAAAAGAAAGAAAAAGAAAGCCGGTGGAAAGAAAGAAACATAGATCAGTCACCTAGCCAATTTCATCAACTTTGACCTGAGGGGTACAAAAATTGCCTACAACAAACACTGCTAATTCAACAGATATCCTTGGAGGAGAAAGGTCTGAAGAGAGAGAGAGAGAGAGAGAGAGAGAGAGAGAGAGAGAGAGAGAGAGAGAGAGAGAGAGAGAGAGGACATTACTTCTACATTTAAACCTCCTACGAGCGCATGACTCGGTTATCCCAGCTTCCCACGGACAGACAACCTAAGAACAGAACAGAACTGATGGCATTTTTCCAAGAGGACTTTTGCCCGAGAAGTAGCTCAACGTTTCTCTCCTTCCCTTTGGATTTTTCCCACATTAGCAATGCCACAAAGATAGAACTCTCCTAAGCGCATTGACACACGCCCCGCTTTTTACCCTTCCGCTATTCCCATTCCTTGGGAAAGAAGAAAGAAAGAAAGAAAGAAAGAAAGAAAAAAAAAAAAAGAAAGAAAAAAAAAAAAAAAACACGCTGCAGGTAAGAAGGCAGCCTTGCTAAGCACGTGAGCATACAGGTAACATCTCAGGTGTCAGGGGAATATTGATGGGCTGCTTATCACCTCCCTACCTCCCTCTTTATCCACCGGGACTAGGGCCCTCCTCAGTCCTCAGAGCGGCCTTAGCGGTCGGCCGAGTCATAAATAACGCGATTAGCTGTCCCCCCCCCCCCCCCTCTCCTCTTCGATCTCTTTGTTTTGTCTGGATGATCTGCAGAAGAGATGGCTTTGGATTCTCAGTCGCGAAACGAACGCATGACTTTGTAATGACTCCCATTTGAGGCGGTGCGTTGTGTATTACTGATCGTGACGTTCTACGCTACTCTGCAACTGTATTGTATTGTATTGTATTGTATTGTACTGCATTGCACTGCACTGCATCGCATGGTATTGTATTGCATAGTACTGGTACAATCTAAGAGGAGTGGGGTGAAAACGTGTAGATACTTTTTTTTTCTTCTTCTGAAATTGAACTCAAAACCTTGCACACATTCACTGCCAAGGGAACAAATAATAGAAGGCAGTGTTTTAAGTCATAAAACAGTATCCAAAACTGAGAAAATAGTCTGGAGACATACAATTCTAGATACGCTGTGTGAATTCTCAGCCTTCCAGAGTTATTTCCTCTTCTTCTGATGACATCATCTGTGACGTCACTATGCACGTGTCAGGACAGAATCCGAGCATTAAAAATGGGTACGAACCAGAGACAAAGAAACTCCGACTATCCTAATAAACAACAGAACACAACTATGTTGCCTGCAGTAGTTGACTTATCGTAAGCTTAACTAATGCTGCACCGGCAATTCGCTGCAGACAAATATCATGTTACCACACACACACACACACACACACACACACACACACACACACACACCACACACACACACACACACACACACACACACACACACACACACACACACACACACAGAGCATTGACTACGGTTTGGAAACTGTACCGGATATTTTTCTTTTAAATATACTTCATAAATACATGGATATTTCCAGAGAATCTGAAATGCACGTGAGCTGTTTTTCTGCTCATGAACATTGTTCCAGGTAGTTTAGAGCCGGGCAGAAAAAAAGAATGTTGGCCTGTAGATAGTATTCTGACATGCATGAGCAGGAAAGAACGAACAGAGGACTCGAGATGATCAAAAGAAAGAACGAACGGAGAACTCGAGATGGTCAAGAACGAACATAGACCTCGAGATGGTCAAAAGAAAGAACGAACAGAGGACTCGAGATGATCAAAAGAAAGAACGAACGTTTAGCCACAACGCAGAGAGCTCTTTTTGATGTATGTATGTATGTATGTATGTAAGCATGCATGAATGTATGTATATATGCATGTATCAAATGTGTGTGTGTGTGTGTGTGTGTGTGTGTGTGTGTGCATGCGCGCGCGCTTGTGTGTTTGTGTGTATGTCTTTTTCTCTGTCTTGAAGAATAAAGATGTTTCCATACCCACAGATTCATTTTTATAGAGACAATACAGTGTCTGGACAGATAAAAGCGGCGTGGTTTTAGCAGAAAGACAATTTCTTTGTAAATTACAGATTTTGTATTAGAATTTGCAATGCAAAGAAATGGGAATGCGTGTGTGTGTGTGTGTGTGTGTGTGTGTGTGTGTGTGTGTGTGTGTGTGTGTGTGTGTGTGTGTGTGTGTGTGAGGGAGAGAGCAGGGGGAGTGTGCCTACGTGCTTGTGTGTGTGTGTGTGTGTGTGTGTGTGTGTGTGTGTGTGTGTGTGTAAGTGTGTGTGTTTCTTATGTATTTGCGCCCGCTCGTGTGTGTGTGTGTGTGTGTGTGTGTGCGTGTGTGTGTGCGTGCGTGCGTGCGTGCGTGCGCGCGCGCGCGCGCGCGTGTGCGCATGTTTGTGTATGTGTAAAAAAAAAAAAAAAAAAAAAAATTGGCTGTTTGCTTTGGACACGCAATTGTTCCAGCCCGTCCCCGGTGATAAAACGACTCAAGCAGCTCGAGAATATTTTGTCTGGCAACACCCTGCACCACTGATGCATGCTTCGTATGCCACAGCCATTGACCGTTAAACTAACGAAAATCTAAATTGAGGACCAGGATCAACATTGTTCTCTGTGTCTGTGGATAAAAAAAACGAACTGCAGACATGCGTTTGCTGAAGAAAAACACCATTAAGGCAGGCTCCGCACTAAAGCCCACATGGAATATTGCTGTGGTCGTGGCCGTTTCTAAATCAGCGAGATGGTTGTAACAATGAATAGACGTCTGAGTGTGTTTTATTATGGTTTTTATCATGTTAGCAATCTAGGACGTGTCGAACGATTTGATGTTTCTTTCTTTCTTTCTTTCTTTCCTTCTACTCTAACGTCTTAGGGTGATTAACAAAACTCGTGTTATTTATAATACAATATGTATAACTTGAATCAGTGCATGTGCTATTCATGTGTATGGTATAATGCTTAGAAGAGTGTATATCACTGGACAGAGTATGTTTTGTGTATGTTTTTTTTTTTTCTCAAACGTCCATTTTATGACACTCTTTCATTGGTCTATAAATGAATAAACCATCCATCCATCCAGCCTTCTCGTCCTCTTTCTTCTTCTTCTTCTTCTTTTTTTCCCCTCTCCTCCTCTTCCCCCTCCCCCTCCTCCTCCTCCTCATCATCATCACCATCATCATCATCTCCATCTTCATCTTCATGTTGACCTTCATCACAACCAATAGCCGATCACATGCCGATGTTGATAATGTCTCTTTGTTTTCTTTCTTCAACGATAGTGGCAGTCATTCTGCCGCTTTCATTGTCTGTTGACATTCGTCTGTCTGTCTGTTGGTCTGTCTGCGTGGACATCCTTTACTTTGATAAGCTATGTTGACGGTTCATAGTGCCTTTCTCTGTCTGGCTGGCTGGCTAGCTGGATGTTCTTGATCCTTCCAATCCCAACCCCCCCACCAACTCTGGACTCTCCCCCTCTCTTCCTCATTCTGCCTCCAGCGTTCTTATCTTCATGTCTCCTTCCACACACTCACACTCACACTCACGCGCACACACACACACACACACACACACACACACACACACACACACACACACACACACACATATATATATATATATATATATATATATATATATATATATATATATGTATATACTTACTCACTCACATTCACGCACACACACACACACACACACACACACACACACACACACACACACACACACACACACACACATACTCACACGCACACACATTCCTCACAAAAAAATGAAACCCAAATCATAGCAGATCCCACGCTTTCATTCCTGATGGCCGTATCTTTTTTTCGGCAACAGCAACAGCAACAACAATTATTATAATCATTATTATTTTTGTAATTATTATCATTTTTATTATTGTTTGCTCATGTTTTGACTGCTAAATCCTCTGACGTAAATAAAACATTGTTCGAAGCATCAATGGCAGGAGAAAAAAAAGGAAGGTTGGGAGAGAGACGGACAAACAGGCACTCTGACTACGGGCACAGGGTTTGCCTTATACCATCCATAGCATCCATGAATAATGATCTAGTCCAAACTGAACTCCCAGTTAACCTACTGGAATCTATAGGAGTCGGTCACACGCATGCCGATCGACATGAGTTTGCTGTAAACACCACTGTCTCAAAACCCCCACTCCCGCAGATCTGCTCATTCTCAAACCGTTCGAAAGCAATTCAATCAAGACGCTAGCTAGCTTGAAGCTGTGGTAACTTTATACGGGGGACCCAAAGAGAGGTGTCCTTTTCTTCTGTACAAACAGGGCCCTACATTACAAAAAAAAAGAAAAAAAAAAAGAAAAAAAAAGAGAGATGTGAACGCTAGATAGACATCTCCGTTGCCTAGAATATTGATGGGTTGTCAAAGAAAGTGGTGGCGCAGGAAGGGAAAGGAGGGTTTATGTGAGCACAGTTTTTCTTTTATGGCGAAAAGCGCTGACTGAAATTCTAAGACAAAGAAGGTGTCTCTGTCTCTCTTCTCTCTCTCTCTCTCTCTCTCTCTCTCTCTCTCTCTCTCTCTCTCTCTCTCCTGTCTCTGTCTGTCTGTCTGTCTGTCTGTCTGTCTCCCTTCCGCCTCTACACCCGTCTCTCTCTCTCATCACTCCTATCTCTCTCTGCCCTTCTCCTATCTCTGTCTCCGTCTCTACCTCCCTCGCACTCTGTCTCGTTCTGTGTGTGTGTCTCATTCTGTCTCTGTCTCTACCT